>NW_020948325.1:0-34098 GCF_900497805.2 Vombatus ursinus | reverse complement strand
AGAAGAGAAGAGAAGAGAAGAGAAGAGAAGAGAAGAGAAGAGAAGAGGAGAGAGGAGAGGGGGAGAAAGTGAGAGAGAGAGAGCGAGAGAGAGAGAGAGCACCCCATGTCATGATCACTGGATACTTTACAGGGACCAGAATTTAAGACTACCGCAAAGGACCAGGTTAACCCATTGATGCAGTGCATTTTTTAATCCATAAGGCAAAGAAAATAGAGAAAGGATGAAAGTTTTTTATTTCAGAGTAAAATTATTATAATTTTTATTAATTATAATAAAATATTATATTTATATATAATATGTATGATATATAATCTATATATAATATACAATATATATAACATATTTATATATATTTATTAATTATTATTTTTAATTAAATTGATGTGCTTGGTCTTTTCAATGTTAAATCATTTCAAATGAATAGTTTTAGAAATTGGGTTTGATACAAATAATTCCTCATCTATCCATAATATTTATAACCAATTGTTTCACTCATGTGTAATAGCTTGTTCAGTCATGATTTTGGCTTTTCACTGGTCAATATACTTGGGAATCTTTTGGTCCATGGGAAGGAGGTTGTAATACCTATTTGCCTATCACACCATCATACCACATTGGATTCGAAGGATCTTTCAAGCCAGGAAGCTTAAGTCACATACAGTGAGAGGAAGAACTCACAAGAGCTTAATATCATGAAGAAAAAAAAAAAGTTGAATCACAGAAAGTTTTTAGTTCCTTAATAGTCTTTTGCTGCCACCCAGTGGGTAAAGTAAAATAGAATCATCAAGTGTTACATAGATTTTTTTTTTACAAGAACCATAAGAGATCAGAATAACAAAAGAAGTTATTTGGAATTATTTAGTTTTAGCAGAGATGATGGAGTCACAGGTTATTCTCATCCTAGAAACAGTAATCAAAAATTGCATGTCATTTTAAAAAGAAATTCTTGGTAAAAAATTGGAATTTAGGAATTCAAAATTTTTCTGACATATTAATGGTTCTGATTGAGAAGCAGGTGGTGAGGTAGGTAGAGGGCTGATGATGGTTAAGGAACTTTGGGTTCAAATCGTGTCTCTGACACGTCCCACTTCTGAGACCATGGGTAGGACATTTAATGCTCTCTGGGCCTCAGATGACTAAGATGGGCATTCTTAACTTTTTTTGAATCATGGACCCCTTTGGCAATCTGGTGATGCCCATGGACCCCTTCTCAGGATAACATTTTTAAATACTTAACACAGAATATTTATGATTACTAAAGAAACTAATTATATGGAAAAAAGAGTTATAAAAATATTTTTAAAAACCAAATTCATGAACCCCCTGCAATCTATTTATGGACCTTCAGTATAATTTTGGTCTCTACTCTACTCTAAGACTGTATTTCTTCCCTTCCCCAAATATCCCAATTAATTAAAAAGCTTCAGGTTAGAAGCAGAATATAGCTTATAAATATTCCAAACAACTAACTAAAACATTAACACATGCCAATAGAAAGAGGAATCAGTAACCCTTTGGGATTTTGTTGGCTACCTTGTCATAGGTCAGATTTTATCTGAGCTGTGTCTTCGAGGATCTTAGATTTAGAAGGGACATCAGAGGAATCCAGGGCAAGCTGGATGTTTTACTCGTGAGGAAATTGAAGCTTCAGGACATTAAGTGACTTGCCTAAGGTCTCCCAGAGGTAGTAAGGATTGAAATCAATGGTTCTGCCTTAGGAACTTATGCTCATTCCATTACAGCTCACCCCCATCATTTCATTGTTCAGACCAAGAGACTTACTTCAAACCAGACACTATGGCATGTAAATGGAGACACCATTAACCTTTTGTTGTTCAATTGTCTTTCTGTCATGTCCAACTCTTTGTGACCCTTTTGGGGTTTTCTCAGCAAAGTTACTAGAGTGGTTTGCCATTTTCTTCCGCAGCTCATTTCATAGATAAGGAAACTGAGGCAAACAAGGTGAAATGACTTGCCCAGGATCACACAGCTAGTAAGTGTCTGAGGCAATATTTGAGCTCATGAAGATGAGTCTTCCTGACTTCAGGCCCAGCACTCTATCCACTCTGCACCATCTAGCTGTCCTAATAATAATACAGATAGTGTATTAAGAGTTGGTTGAATGGCTGGACTCATAGAGTCAGTAGGAGGTCTCCAGTGGAGTATCTCAGAGATCTGTACTTGGTCATGTGCTGTTAAACATTTTTATTGGTGACTTGGATGAAGACATAGATGATATGCTTATCAAATCATCAGATGAAACAAAGCTAAGAAATATTGCTAATATTCTGTGTGAAAGAAATGCGATCCAGAAATCTTGACAGACTAGAATATTGGGCCGAATGTAGTACGATAAAATTCAATTGGCATTGTTGTAAGATCTTATACCTGAGTTCAAAAAAATCAAGGCATGATTGAAAGACACTTGTCTGAAAAGGATTTGGGAGCAGGGGGTAGTGGACTTCAAGCTTACTACGAGTCATCAGTGTGACATGGAAGCCAAAAATCTGGTGTGATCTTGGGCTGCATTAAAAGATGCTTAGCTTCCAGGAACAAGGAAACAGCAATCTCTTTGCACTCTCTTGTGATTACACCACTTCTAGAAGCTATGTAGTGTGGAAGGACATTGGTCAGCTGTATTGTGCCTAGAAGAGGGCAAAGATCTTGGAGTCATGCCACATGGAGGTCAGTTAAATGAATCGGACGTGTTTACTTGTCTTCAAATTTCGGAGAGTTGTCCTGTGGAGGACACAATTAGGTTCTGTTTGGCTCCAGAAGAGAGAAATAGAAGCAACGATAGATAGAAATTGCAAAGAGGCAGAAATCAATTACACTTGAAATCTAGAAAAACTTCATGATGATGAGAACTGTCGCCAAGCGGTCTGGGCTGCCTTCGGAGGGAGTGGGTTATCCCTCTTTTCAGGTCTTCAAGCAGAGGCGGTATGGAGATGTCATAGTAGAGACTGTTTGGTGAGACTAGATGGCATCTGAAGCCAATTCTTGGTCTAAAGTTTTGTGATCTTTGTGATCTTTTTTTTAATGTGTTACATGGTAGAGGACCTGGTTGCCTGAGCAAGCCCAAAGGGTCATTAGTGGGTTGATGTCACCTCAAAAGAAGGTCTCTAGCCAAGAGGGTTTTGGGAACTGTCCTTACCCACCCTACCCCCCCAGATTTTTAACTTTATTATCAGAGACTTAGATGATGCAACAGAGACCGTGTTTGTCAGATTTACAGATGACACACAGCTTGGAGGGTTAGCATACAAGTTGAATGACAAAATCAGGATCCAAAAAGATGTTGACAGACTAGACTGATGAGCCATGTTTCATAAGACGCAGTTTAATGTTAATTCAATGTTAAGCCTTATACAGATAAATATACACTCCACAGGTATAGCATGCCACCACATTGTTCAATTATTCTGTCTTTCTCTTATGCTCTAAATGTCAAAAGTAAATGATCAAACTGTGGCTGCTCATTAGGAATGCTGGAAAAGTAAACTTGACTTTGCTCATATTGTCATTGGGCAAAGAAATCTTAGTAGAGTAGACCGAGCTGCCACCTCCATGGGAAGCAACCTGGGATATGAGAATGTCAAGTCAAGTCCAAAGGTGACTCCTAATTGCCAGTAAGAGATTTGATGGCAAGAAGTAAATTCAGGGTGATCTAACAAAGGAAATCAAAGGTTATGAGAAAAGGACCAAATTGTACCACTTAGACTTTGTTTTCAAAAGTTTCTCCAAAGAGTTATGTGTAGTAAATAGGATATCTTTAAAATGTTTCAATTCAACTGTTTTAATTCATTATGTGTTTAAATAAAGGCAAACATCTGTCAATCAATCCTGCTTAAAACTTAAACCTTACTTATGGGGCCCCTGAGTGGCTGTGATGAAGGCCTTACCACCTGGGGGCAGTAAAACCAAGTTCCAGTTTCAGTTTTGTTAAGAGGGAAACGTTCCCTTTTAAAGGTTATATCTTTAAGACCAGCCTTAAGAACACCCCCCCCCCACCAAACTCAGTAGTAAGAGGTGAGATGCAATACCAGTATCATTGACAACTGCACCTCTCACCAAGCATGATGAGCACGGACAGAAGACAGTCAGAAAGTCTCTAGAAATCCCATAACCTTGGGCATGAAAGAGGGTCCTTTCCCCTTGACAGTCTGCAATTCGAGTTCCCTTTTGAATTCTGTGAGTGGCAAGTGGCTGACCATAAAATTCAGAGCACGAGAATTAATTACAACAGCCAAAAAAAGGAAATAGGAAATCCTCTTGTGACACACAAAAGTGGATATCAGGAAGCAAAGCAAGCTTACATTAACACAAAACCAGAAGGTTTCATTTGGTTAAACTTAAAATTGTAGTCATTATGAAAAATAAAATGAACCAGGGCTTCTTAACGTTCTTGTGTGTCCTGGACCCTCCGAGCAGTCTGGTGAGGCCTACACCCCTTCTCTGAATTGTGTTTTTAAATTCATAGACTAGAATACGCAAGACTTTAAAGGAAACCATTATATGGAAAAATAATCATCAGAATTTTTTTTAAAAATCAAGGAGTCTAGGTGAAAAGCCCTTGGTCTGAATAAAGGGAAGAGACAAAATTGGCGAATGTGAAAAGAAACATAATGCAAGTACCTGAATGGTATCCAAAGACTTAGTGTCATTTCTATCATTTATTATATGCTTCAAATTCAGATTAATAGGTGAAGAGTTGGCTGAATTTTTAAAGAATTTCTTACTGAGAATACCGATAGGTATCACAAAATCATGTCTGTAAAACAACTCAAGGATGGCTCTCTGCTGGGGTATTTCTTCCTGTAATGCCGGGAAGGAGCAAGCTTTTGGAGAAGCCAATCTTCCCAAAGCATTGGAGGAGCTCAGAAATGCAAAATCTAACACCAGGTTAAAAAATGTTTATTGATTGAGTCATTGGCTAAATCGGTTCAGATACCAATTAGATGCTGTCTGTTACTGTGGACTCTGATGGGGAGAAGTACCAAGTTAATTCTAATTTATGTATTAGGACCTTGGCAGAAAGAGCTTTGGATTGGAAGTTGGCAAACCTGGGCTAAAATTTCAGCTCTGCCACTTACTAGTTACATGGACATAACCATGATATGGGCAAGTCACTTAAGCTCTATGGGCCTCCATTTTCTCATCTCTAAAATGGAACCATTAGGTGAGATGATTTCTCAAGTTCCTTCCAGCTCTAAATTCTAGGATCAGCATGGTAAGCTGGTAGAGTGCTGGCCTCAGAAAAAGGAAGACCCACCTTCAAGTCCCACATCTGACACATGCTGACAATATGACTGTGGGCAAGCCACTTCATCTCTCAGGGTCCCAGGCACAACTCTTAAGTTGCAGAATGGGTGCCAGTCTACATTGGTAGAGGGGACTTCCTCATTAGCGTCTCCCTCTACAGATGAAATCATGCCTGGTTCAAAATGAATTTAATTGAAAAACTAAATTGAAATTAAATTAAGTTGACACTCTGTGGATCTCAACCCTATGGATCTCAGTCCTTCGTCATGCTAAGGTTCTATGATGCTGGTAAAAACCTCTTCTCTTATAGATTTTTTTATTAGCATATTTGTTTATTTTTTTATATTTCTTTGGAATTAAGTGGTTTTAACATTTCACTACGCAACATTTTTTTTTTACTTTTTTCTCTTAGGACTTTTTAGTATTTAGAAATGCCATAAAAGCGAGTTACCAGATACCCACAGGTTTAGAAGGAGGAGAGATGCTTTGGCATCACAAAAGCTCAGAGTTGTTCCTGTTTTAAATGTCTGTGCTCTAGAAGACATACATGTCGATTTCAAGCTAGTTCATTACAAGCTTAAGAATTTAGCTGATCTGCCCAGAATATGAATGATAAAAAGAATGACAGAATAAATTTTAGAATCTGTAAAATAATTCAATAGGTAAATAGACTTCAAAGTCACCTTAAAGCAATTCTGTGTGCTTTCATAAAGGATCTTGATAAAAAATAAAATAAAATTAGAATTCTGCATGTCTAGCATTCATACTAAAACTGACTCTTCCCCCAAACTATATCATGATACCCATGGAGAAATATGAACTGATAAAATGTTAGGAAATTTTTGCAAGATCAATAAAAAGTTTGTTACAGACTTTAATCAAATTATTTTAAAGCACAAAAACAGAAAATATATAGGGGGGAAGGGAAGAGGAAGGAATAAGCATTTAGGTACCACCTACTATGTGCTACGTACTGCTATGTGTGCTTTACAAGTATTATCTCATTTGAGTCTCACAACAACCCTGCGAGGTAGGTACTGTTATTATCCCCATTTTACAATTGAGGAAACTGAGGCAAACAAGGTTAAGTGACTTGTCCAGGGTCACACAGCTAGTGTCTGAAACAGGATTTGAACTCAGGTCTGTCCTGACTGACTCCCGGCCCAGTGCTGTGTCTGCTGTGCCACCTAATATACAGGGCTCTAGTATTATTTCCTTAACAGTCTTTTTATTCCTTTTGTATATAGTTCTCCTGACTACACCAAGTCTTTCATATTCTATTTGCCAAAGTTGAGACCAAGAAAGTCTGGGGTCAGGGTGATCTTCTTTTTTTTTTAATTATTATGTGATTTAAAAAATATATATATTTATTTATTTTTAGTTTTCAACATTCACTTTTATAAGATTTTGAGTTTTAAATTTTCTCCCCCTCCTTTTCCTCCTCCCTCCTCAAGATGGCATGTAATCTGATACAGGCTGTACATATACATTCACGTTAAATATATTTTCACATTAGTCATGTTGTAAAGAAGAACCAAAGGGAAAAACTATGAGAAAGAAACCCCCTCCCCCCAAAAAAGGAAAAATAGTATGCTCTGATCTGCATTCAGACTCCATAGTTCTTTCTCTGGATGTGAATAGCATTTCCCATTGTGAGTCTTTTGGAATTGTCTTAGATCCTTGCGTTACTGAGAAGAGCTAAGTCTATCAAAGTTAGTCATCACACAATGTTGCTGTTACTGTATACAATGTTTTCCTGCTTCTGGTCACTTCATTCACCATCAGTTCATACACGTCTTTCCAGGCTTTTCTGAAGTCCACTTCCTCATCATTTCTTACAGCACAATAGTATTCCATTACATTCGTACATCACAACTTGTTTAGCTATTCCTCAATTGATGGGCATTCCCTCAATGTCCAATTCTTTGCCACCACAAAAAGAGCTGCTATAAATATTTTTGTACATGCGTCCTTTTCCCATTTTTATGATCTCTTTGGGATACAGTCCTAGAAGTGCTATTGCTGGGTCAAAGGGTATGCACATTTCATAGCCCTTTGGGCATAGTTCCTAATTGCTCTCCAGAATGGTTGGATCACAAGGTGGCCGAAAGCAACCTTTCAGTGTTGATATTGATCACTCCTGTGTGAGACAGTTTTTAAAAGTTATTTTCTTTTTTTAAAAAAATGTATTCTAGCTTTTCTTTTTCACATCACCTTCATTTTCAGATACATTCTTCCCTTCCTCCCTTCTTCTCTCTCTTGATTTTTGATTTTCTGGGGAGAAGGGAAGAGAGAGAGATGGAATAGAGGGGAAGCGGAAGAGAAGAGAGGGTAGGAAGGGTGAGGGAGAGAGGGAGAGATGGAAGAGAAGGGGAAGAGGAGAAAGAAGAGAGGGAAGGGAAAGGGAGAGAGGGGATGGAGAAAAGGGAAGAAAGGAAGAAGGGGGAGAGAAAAGGAAGGCAGAGGTAGCAGATATATATGGGGGAAAGGGAAGAGAAAAGAGAGAGGGAAGGGAGAGGGAGAAAGGGAAGGATAGAGAGAAGGGAAGAAAGGAGGAGAGAAAAGGAAGAGAAAGGAGAGAGAAATGAGAGGGAAAGGAAAGGGGGAGGGAAGAGGGAGATAGAAGGGAAGGTAGAAACAAATGTAGCAGGAGGATAGAAATAAGATAGAGGGAGATAGAAACAATTTGATTAAAATGTATAACACTCAGGAAGAGAAATGGAGGATAGAGGAAGAGGGAAAGTGATCTTCCTTTCCATCATCTCTGTCCTCTCTGTAGTATATAATCTATTGGTTCCCCCTCTCAGGCTTTATAGTCAGTGCACGGCTTTTTCCTAGAGATTTTCTGTTGTTTTAATATATGAGCATTTGAATTTCTGGGAGAAAGATGCCAAGTGTTTCTTATGCCCTTTTCTTTTCTGCATCAATAGAGAACAGTTGTGGAAACTGGTGAGGCTAGAGGGCAAGGGTCCACTATACACATTTTTGATAAATAACAAGCTCTGAGCTTAAGATTTTATTGGTTACTATTTTTAATGGTTACTTTCTTCCAGGTATCTTCACCTTTAAGAAATGAAAAGAGAGGCTCCTCATACCTCATTTCTGCCCCCGAAGGGAGCTCGGTGGAATTTGTTGACCAACATTCTCAGGGCACAGGCGGGTATTATGCAGAATCCTATTTAAAGAAGAAACGTGTCTACTGAGGTTCCCTCTATTGGTCGGTCTTCCCGTCTGCTCTGCGTAGCTCATTTCCAGGACCTCTGCTGTTCATCGCTGCCTTAAAGTTGGCCAGACTAGCCATCTCCTTGAAAAAAAAACGGATCACCGTTCCCAGGAGGAACATCGAGTGCTTCATAGATGGCAGATTTGCCAAATGAAAATAAGAAGCAATAATTAAAAAAAAAAAAGACATCCACTGAGACCATTTCCTGCTAGTATTAGGTGCATCCTACATGATGTGTTAAACTTACCATAGATTGCTGAGATTAACAATTGTTCATTATTTTCTGACTGCAGAAACCAATTTTCCCATAATCATTTTGATACCTTCTCTAATCGTCTAAAGCAATAAAGAGGAAACCCTTGTTTCCTGAGCCTTAGGAGGGTGAGTCTAATAGACAGGTTGATTTTTTTTTTCCTTTTAATTTACCCTGTAAGCCAATGTGCATTCCAATCTATTTCTGCTAGTTAGTTTCTTTTGTAGGTGTGAGAGATCATGATGTAGCAGGAAAAACACTGGATTTGGAGTCCAAGGACCTGGGTTCGAGTTCCAGCTACTTCCTGTTACTTACCACTTGGTTGATCTTACACATACCTAAATTCCCTAGTTTCCTCATCTATAAAATGAAGAGGTTGGACCCATCGACCTTTAAGGTCCTTTTGAACCCGAAGTCTATGATTGTTTGAGCTTTGCCCACAGTTGTAAAAAAGCACGTTCCAAGCAGCAGCCATGACCTTGTTTTCAGAAAGCTTTATGTGCAAAAAGAAATTCCGGGCATACAATCAGCTTTGCAGCACAAATTCCATGCGGAGACATACAGATAGTGTGATTGTTTGGTAGGAGATGGTTAGCCATAGCTTTATTATTTTTTTTTTTTTTAGCTATTTTACTTTGAAAGTTTGAGAATTACTTTGCATTTTAAAAATCACTTCTTTTTTACTTACATGTGTGAAACAGCGAGAAGCAACTAAATAGGCTACAATTACTTTTCTTTTTCCATTGTAATTGTAAAAAACTGATTTTGATGATCTTGTTACCACATCTTTTGGCTTGGGTAATCGAGTCCTCACAAGAGGGAGCTAGCTAACTTTGACTTGGTTTTAAAGGCTCTAGGTACTTTGGGGAAAGGCCTTTGGCCCTCTGAAAGGTCCATGAATTTGAATTGGTCCATACCTCCTACCCCTGAGAGTCTTGGTATTCATTCACAAGAGACATGTAGCTGGCAGGGAGGCCAAGCTTCTTTACTCAGCTTCCTGACAGAGAGCTGAGGCATGAGGTCATTCAGTCACTAGCCCCACTGTCATTTTGGAAGCCATCTCCTTCATTCTTCCAAAGCAGTCAAGCGATCAGTGTCTTCCTTCCTATTACCCAATGAGATAAGTAAGCGCTTTTGCAAACGCCGAAGCGCTATATAAATGCTAGTGTTTATTATTATTATTATTATTATTCTTAAGGAGCCTACTGTGGTACCAGTATTTATGACCTCTTTGATCTTGAAGATCAAATGAGATATTTGTAAAGCGCTTAGTACAGTGCCTGGCACATAGTAGGTGCTTAATAAATCCTTGTTTCCCCCTTCCCTCCCATGAGTCTAAACCTTAATGTACCACCTTCAGTATAAACCCTAACCGGTACAGTACCTGACAGTACTGGCACCAAGCCTAGAGGAGGCAGGAAGCCCCTGCAATCCAGAAAGTTTCTGGATATGTGAGATACAAATGCTGTCATTGAGCAAACAGACCCTGGTCTTCAAGGATCCCAAGCTTGTGCAAAATAGAATTAAAGGTGTCCTCAGCCCCTTTTAAGATTTGCTATGTTTGAGATACAATGGAAATCTGCCCTATTTTAATTATGTCGTATGGTATTGATGCTTAATAACACTTTCTGTACTCTGTAGAGAATTTTCATTTGCTTAACTTCTTGCCTGTTCTTTCTGTTCCTTAAATCGCATCTGTTTAATTCCAGCATGTAGCCAAGTGCCTTGCACACAGTAGGCACTTAATAAATGCTTGTTGATTGATCAGACATTTTGAAAATTAAATGGGGCAGTTGCATAGCACTTTCTAAGAATTCTTCAACTTGCAAATGATTGATCAAATGAAGCTAGGACTAGACTCATGATTTCATTGATAAAGGGAACTCCCAGTGGAGAAATTTCCTCGGCCAGTGACGATGGCACGTGGGCATCTGTTACAGGTCACGTGATCTGCCCAGGGTCACTCAGCACGGAGAGGGGTGGAGATGGGGGAGGGGGGAAGGGCCTTGAACACCAGGTGTCCTGGCTATCAACCCCACCATGCTGCCTCTCATCTTTAGCAATATAATGTGATTATTCAACAGCTGGCTTGTCATTGATCTGTGCCCCATGTTTTCCTTTCCCGTGTTCCTTCCTGCCTTGCATTCAATGTTTTCAGGGATCAGTAGCCCTTCTCAAGATAGGCAAACAGGAAAGCAGAGAAGGAAAACTCCAGCATCAGGACTGTTAACCAGCAGTTGCACAGACCCATCAATGTTTATTTGTGGAGAGCATTAAAACCTTGGCCTAAAATGAAGAGTTGGGGTTACTGGGACCTTTTCATCTGGGCTATTGCTATTGCTTGTTACGACGATAATCAATAACCAGGCCCATTATTTGGGGGGGGGGAGGACACCATGAAAATTCTGTATTATAGTTATTTTTCTATGTAATCAAACTAAAATGCTCTGTGTTCATCTAATTCTTAATATTAAAAAGACATATGCATGTCAATTCTTTATTAGATTTATTTGTATAAAGAGTAACAAAGTGCATATAGGTTGTACACAGGTTCCAAACAGGTACAATTGTGGGTAATGCTGGGAACATTCCACTACCTGCATAAGACAAACACATTGATGTGGGCAAGGGTATAAAATGAAGTCCTTAGCTCACTATATCAGTTTGAACAGCCCGTCTCTCCGTCTGTCTGTCTGTCTCTCATTACTGCCAGCCCCGAATCTTTCCCAAAAGCATTTTCCAGATAAGAAGGTGAAAAGCAATGGCACACTAGTACTATGGAGTTTTGAATGATTCTTCAGACAGACATTCCTTAAAACCATTCCTGTTCACGTTGGATTGGCGACCTCATCGTTTTCACTGGCTAGTGAACTATCCCCAAGCAATCCCCCAAGTTGGCACCTTTTAGCTGGTGCTAGCTTCCAAGCAGGGAGCAACCTGCTACCTGGTCTTGGCATCCCTGTTCCATGCTGCACACGATGGGGATGTGGTCAGTATCGAGAGACTCCCCCTAATGATAACGAGCTCAGTGCCTATGCTCATTACATGAAGGCATTTTGCCTTTCCATGTCAAGTACAGAAACGCCCAAAAGTGTAATACAATTTATATGGTGTGTCTAAATGTTTCCATCCAACATATAAAACCACAGACTTGTGGTTTTATAAAACCTGCTTGACCTCTGAAGTGTCAAAATCTTTGGGAATAATTCCTTTTTTGTAGCAAAGGTTGAACATTAAAGAGATGCATTTGCATTTTTACTTTTAAAAAAGAATGAAAAGAAAACCTATTGAGTGGCACTGGGTCTCCTCTAATTCAGCTGATTAGGACATGTTGATAACAAGGTCAACGCCACCCATTCAATTCCCAAGTCAGTTCAGATTCAGACAGAAAGAGGCTCTGTCCAACGGGCACAGGCTGCATCCCTTTGCCCAGCCAGTCTTTTTGCAGATGGTCACCAGGGATCCAAGAAGATGAGTTGTGAGAGAAAAGAGCTCAAGTCGAATTCTCTTCATTTTCAAAGGGCAGTACGTGAATGGCATTTGACAGAAGGTTTGGTCCATTTGTATAGATACTGAAAGTTTGTATGTACAATGAAAGGTAACTTGATAAGCCTACAGCCCTTGCCTCAATTTGACAAGTCAGGAAAATGGACTCAGTTTCATAACATAACTCATCACCAGCAGTGAAAGCAAATAATTTGAGAGAGGATTTGGGCCACATTTCTTGTTGCTGGAAATACCATTCTTGCGAGAAGGCATGTGAGTGTTACTAAACCACCAGCTACCAGTAAGCCCAGTGAAACGAAAGCCACTAGCTGCAGCGGCTGGTGGTAGACATCTTCCAACAAGAGGAGTGCTTAAAACGTGGGTCTCTTATATCTCACCATTCCATGATCATCGCCTATAAAGAACCACCTGAAGATATTAAGCTCCTCTGTGCACAGCAGGCACTCAATAAATAGTTTATGAATGAATGACCAAATCTGGGGAGAATACAAATGTTTTAAATTTGAAAAAAACAAAAAGAGCCCTCCTCACCCCCCAACTGAGCTTAGGGACTTGACTTCTACAGAGGGCAGGCCACCAACTGTTGGGCAACACAAACAAAAGAATGTTTTTGGGGGGATGCTTATGCTCCAACACTTAGAGGAGTGCCTTTCACACAACAGGCACTTCAAACAATGTTTGATCGATGGGATCTTATTTTATAAGTGCTTCAAATCCACAGATGAGGTTCTGAAAGGACGTTCGGTTGTTTGGTTGGTACTCCCAGCATTTCTTCATTAGTTGGTAAACCTGTAAAAGAAAAAATAGCAATAGTAACAATGCTGGTGTTAGGCTGGCTTGGGTTGGGTTTGCTTTTTAAAACGGATTACAAAAAATGAAAGTTATGAGTCAAAAAACAGATCATTTAAAGTGAGATTAGAGTATTTGGCAGAAAGATACAACTGAACTGGATGCAGTTTGCAAAGTTCAGTAAGCTTATCGGTTCACCCATTGTCCACACCAACTCAAAAAGCTACCAGTTCTTTCTGTAATCCAGTTCGGGAAGGAAGTCTAGGGTCATAGATACAACAACAAGCCTGGAGTTGATTGATCCAATTCCAGATTGGAAATTAATTTACAGACCATTCATGCTTCATTTACATCCTTCCCCCAATTCCTGCTGCTCAATTATGGCCAAAATTACCTCTTATGACATTTTGAAATTATAGTTTTGAATCTAATCTTAAAATTTGAAGGCTCTATTGAATACAGAAAAGGTAATATACTCAGTCACACCACATTCAGTCTCAAGGTTCTAGCTGCCTCAGTGGGCTTAGAGATGGCAAAACATAAATAAAGGCAGAGGGACACATAATGTAGAGTAGGAGATCTGGCTTAAGATGTGGAATGATTTTTTTCCCTCATGTCTCAGCATCTGAAAAGTCTCTTTAAAGGAATATCCTCCCTCTCATCATCTACTTCCCGTCCACCCAGGATCCCCATGTGACCCAGTGGTCATCTTGGTGTATTACAATAGAATGTCCCATGAATACCTCTTCTGGGCAGTTAGGTGGGCACTGTAAACGTTTTCCGTCCTTTAATGCACGCACAAGCCTTGTGACAGTCATCTGTCCTTGAGTCGGGCCGATCATCTTTAAGAACATCTGGACAAAACAAAACCATTGAAAGTATTTGACCCTGGCTGTTACTTAACAATTTCACCTCGTTCTCACGCTCTCAATTTCTAATTTGTTTGGTTTAAGGATAAGCAGTAAAGTTGGCTTTACTCTTTCCTTTACCTATAGGAAAATGTCCACTTTCTTTGGCTGGACATTCAGGGCCTTCACCAGTCTGGTGAAATCCTCCCTTTTCACTTTTTTTTTCTCTTACTCCTTTACTATTACTGCTGCTGCTGCTATTACTACTACTGCTTACTGATACTAATAATAATGATAATAGTACTACTAATAATAATGACTTAAATACTATCCTGGTTCACATCTCCCATGTGTACTATGAAGCCTCTCTGACCCTTCCAGGCTACAGTGATTACACCTTCCCCTGATCTCAGGACCCTGACTTTCTCTGCCTCTTCTTTGGCATTTAAAAGCCGTCTGGTCAGGAAGACCTGAGCTCAAGTCCAGCCTCATGCACTCTCTAGCTGGGTGACCTTAGGCAAGTCACTGAAACTCTCTCAGCCTCAGTTTCCCTATCTGTAAAGCAGAGACAAATAAGAGCACCTGCTTTTTTCGTGAAGATTAAATGAGATAACATATGTAAACCTGAAAGCACTAGATAAATACCAGCTATTATTATTACTGTTCTTATTTTCCCACCTCCTTGAGGACCAGGACTAGATTATTACTATTCTGTAATATGTAGCTCAAAACACGTAGCACAAGTATTCAATATTTATTTGTTGAATGAACCAACTCAAACGGAAAAAAATTAATTTTCTCTTTCCACCTGAGTGGAGTTTCTGTGTTATAATAATCCCATTTTAAAAGACTCGGGAAATTAGTCAGGAGTGGAGGATCTGGGTGATGAGAGCAGCGCCTTTTATTCGTGTGAGCTTTGGGGGGAAAGGCAAGAATAAAAATTACCGCCATGGGACTGGATTCTGAATCGCAGTAGGTGAGGAGTTCATGTAACGTGACCCCAAATGACCAGACATCAGAGGCGATATAAAATTTGCACTGGACTAAACACTCTGGGGCATACCTAGAAGGAAAGACAATATGAATCATGGGATTTCTTGGAGTGAGAAATTGACAGACTTCATTGATCACAAGTGAAACAGACCAGGGTTAGCGGGAATACTGGAGGTGAGTCTAGAGACTTGTCTCTGGGGTTCGCCTCTCTGACCCTCTGTCTCCTCATCAGTAACTCACAGATAACAGTATCTGCACTCTTCACCTCCTTGGGAGTAGTGAGGAAAGTGCTGTTTTAGCCTTTAAAAGTACAGAGGTGAGTGACAGGACCCTGCTGCTTTCAGGATTCGCATTTCCCTGATGCCTGAGATACTCCTCGCACTGGGCACAACCACTTTTTTTCTGTGGGGGAAGATTTCTTAAGTGTAGGACAAGGAAAATCCCTTTACCAAGGCAGATCTGTGACAGTTCTGGAATATAAAGTCTGGCTGGCTGGGGCACTGACAGGGTCAGACTTGCCAGGGTCATACAGACGTCATGTATCAGAGGCAGTGCGTGAACCCAGGCTTTCCTGACTGAAGCCAGCTCTACCCAAATGGTTTGATGAGTTCCTCTGACTAATCTTAGGCTGAGGAGCCTTTCCAAACAGCCAGGCTATTCCTAAAACAATGGATGAAAAAGGACCTTGGGCAAGTCACTTGGTTTCCATGGGCCTCAGTTTCCCCATCTGTAAAGGGGGAAGATGTGCCAGATAACCTCTGAGATCCCTTTGGGCTCATGAAATGGCTCTTATTGACCTAAACCTTTCCCCATCAGCAGGATGTTGGGCTCAGTGGTCTTTGACGACCCCACATCACCTCCATAGGACAAAGAGGAGTATTCTCATCTATGAAATGGGGGCATGTTAGCCCCAGCCCCATCAGAGTGCGGCAAGGCTCAAACGATGCTATGTGTTATTGGTATTTGGCTCTGTTCCTTACCAGAAGACAGGACTGTCCCGATCGTCCTTCACTGTGTAGTACTCCTTGTCTGTTTCAATGGCCTTCGTTAAGCCAAAATCTCCGATCTTCACACGGTGCTCGTTTTCAACAAGGACATTTCTCGCTGCCAAATCTCGGTGGACATACTGGCAGGACCCCAGATAGTCCATCCCCTGAGGAAGCAAAAGAGCGTGAGGCTCCCATGCCACATTCACCCAAAAGGACCACCTGCACAGCCTGAAGGGTTGTTTTTCTTCATTTTTTTTAACCCAGCAATGACTTCAGAGGGGTAGCAGGTCCTGGCAGACACAGGGCAGATGTGGAGTCAGGAAGACCTGTGTTCGAATCCCGCTTCTGACACTTCTCAGCTGTGCGATCCTGGACATCATTTAACTTTTCAGGATCCCAGGCAACTCTCTCAGACTACAGTTTAGAGAGGAGTCATGATTCTGCATCAGGGGAAGGCATTTCACCCTAGTAATTCCCTACACTGATGAAGCCGCATGTCATTAAGAGGACGTGAACACGCCAAATTCTTTAGCTGCCCTTTCATCTGTGCAGGGCTTCCTTTCCTAAGAAAGGTCAGTACTGTATCCACTAGTCCATGATGACCCCCTTCCCTATGGTGGCCCTGGGTTCAAATCCCAACTGCTACTCTGGACTGTCACCCGTCTCAGCTGTTTCCTCACTGCCCTGTGGGCCCTTCTCCCATTGGTGAATTCTGCCCAGAACCCCCATGTTGGGGCGGGCCCCAGACCAGCAATTTCTGATCCTCCAGGCCAGGGCCACTAAACCATACAGAGGGATCCCTGCAAGCCACAGACTGACTTAGAAAAACATACATGTGTAGATTTAAATTTTTTTGTTGTTGTTGAATGGTTTTCAGTCGTGTCCAACACTCTGTGACCCTATTTGGGGATTTCTTGGCAGAGATCCTGGAGTGGTTTGACATTTCCTTCTCCAGCTCATTTTACAGATGAGGAGACCGAGGCAAACAGAGTTAAGTGACTTGCCTAGGGTCACACAGCAAGTAAGTGAGGCCAGATTTGAACTAAGGAAGAGGAATCTTCCCAACTCTAGGACCAGCGCTCTGCACTATGGCGCCACCTAGTGACCTGTTTGCTACACGGACAGCACCTACATCCCAGGGTTGTCTGGATGACCAAGTGAAATGGCATTTGTAAAGTGCTTAGCGCACTACCTGGCGCATAGTAAGTGCTTATAAACTAACTATAAACTGTATGACCTTTGACAGGTCACCTACCCTCTTGGAGGCTCATTTTTCTCATGGAAAATGAGGACGTTAGACCAGCTAACCTAAGGTCCTTTCTGGTTCTGAATCCAAAATCCCATAATCTTGTAAAAATAAAACACCAAATCAGCATGGTGAAAAACTGACAAACCAAAACCTTCCCCGGAAACAAAGACTACTAGGGGGCGCTATATTGCACAGAGCACCAGGCTTGGAGTCAGGAAGACTTGAGTTCAAATCCAGCCTCAGACATTTACTAGCTGTGTGACCCTGGGCATGTCACTTCACCCTGTTTGCCTCAGTTTCCTCATCTGTCAAATGAGCTAGAGAAGGAAATGGCAAACCACTCTAGTATCTCTGCCAAGAAAACCCCAAGTGGAGTCATGAAGAGTCAGACATGACTGAAAAGTGATTGAACAACATTCCAGGAAACAGGACACCGGCCCTGCCATTCTCGGGGCATCCAATGATAGGCCACCTTCCTTACCTTGCAAATCTGAACCGCGTACTTCAGCTGCTGTTTGAGGTTGATTTTGTTTTTATTCCTAGGAAGATATTCCTTCAGGCTCCCAGAAGGCAGGAACTCCATAATAAGTTTAATCCTATTTCCTCCTGTTTAAAAAAAAAAAAAAAAGGAAAAACATAAGAATCTAAGGTGGTAAATTGCTGCTTTTTAATTAACTCATTTTCCTGCTGGCTTCAAAATAAGCCATGAAAAAAGGAGCCCACATGACTGGGTTAGAAGTAAATTCTTCTTTAGATGATTAATTCTGAAGACACGTTACCAGTTACGAATACAGTCCATAGCCCTCAGATAACTGTACGCCACTGGAAGGTAGGTCCTGTGTCTCCTGGGTACTTGAAGGAGCTATTTTGTTCTAGTGGAAGCCAGGAAGGCCTGAGATCAAATCTCCTCTCAGACATTTTACTGACCCTTTTACCCAAGGTAAACTTTTTAACCCGGGAGCCTCAGTTTCCTCATCTATAAAGTGAGCATAGTGACAGCCCTTACCTCACAGGGTCCCAATGAGAATCAAATAAGAGAACTGGTCTTAGCCAGAAATGGTGGCATTGTCTTTGTATCACACCTCCACCTGGCCCCAAGTGAAAAGCAATTCACGTGGATGGGTGCTGACTATATGTGTTTTGAATGAATGAATGACCACATGAGGACAATGAGAAATCCAAGGCTAAAAGCTTTCCTCTCTTGGTTATTTCCAATTTATCCTGTTTATAGTTTGTCTATACCAGTGGCCTACAGGCCACATGTGGCCCTCTAGGTCCTTGGGTGTGGCCTTCTAGGTCCTTGGATGCGGCCTTTTGACTGAGTCCAAGTTTTACAGAACAAATCCTTTTATTAAGGGGACTTTACCAGATGGTTTGCATGGTTTCCCCTCCAGTAGAAAGTGAGTTCTTTCAGTGTCTTTTGCCTTTCCTTGTGTCCTCAGCATTTAGTGAAGTTCCTAGCATACAGTAGGTGCTTAATAAATGCTTATTTACTGACTGACTAATGCACTGACGTATCTCAAACCAAGAGTAAGAAAAGTAGGGCAAACACTGACTTGCAGACCATTCAATGTGGTTGCTCTCGGCCAAGCACTACCAGCGGATACGTGAGGTTATTAAAAAATCCAAAAGTGCCCAGGACTCTTCCCTTGCTTAGGGGAAGAAGCTGAAAGGATTGGGTGCTGAAGGGAAGCCTGCTGGGTAGGAGGGCATTGGGCGCCATTCCAGAGTGCTCCAGACTCTGTGCTGAACGCTGCTCTGTACAAGGCTTGGGCCCTATGCGGGGAGAGAGGCCAGATGGACCAGCAGGCCAGCAGGCAGGCACCTGGCGTGGCTTTTTGTCCTGTTCAAAATACGAGGCTCAGCTTCCTTTCCCCCTAACCCCCCCATCCCAACATCTAGCCCTGATGTCAGCCTGAGTCAGCCCCACCCCTGCCCTGCCCCTCCAGGAAAGCCTCTCATACCGTCCTCTGTACAAATCCCTTTGTATTTCACAATGTTTTCATGATAAAGGTTCTTCAAGATTTCGATCTCCTTCTTCAGGTCCGCTATCTGGTTTCCCCCACTCTCTGGCTTCAGAGACTTGACCGCAACCTGCTCTCCGGTGTTGTCCCCCTCAGGGTCATACCTGCAGAGTTCAACTTTCCCAAAGTGGCCCTGGGTGATGAGACACAGAGAGGGGGAGGGGAGGAGGGAGAGAAGGGGAGAGGGAAGAGGGGGAGGGTGGAGAGGAAGAGGGAGAGAAGAGGGAGAGGGGGAGAAAGAAAGAAGAGGGAGAGGGGGAAAGCAGGAAGAGAGGGGAAAGAAAGGAAAAAGGCAGAGAGGGAGAGGGCAGAGGGCAGGTTCAGGTTCAAGCTTATTTGCTGTTCCTCATCCACAAGATCCCATCCCCCATCTCCACGCCTTTGCGTGGGACGTCCCCATGCCTGGAATGCACTCCCTCTCCACTTCCACTTCTATTCTAGAATCTCTGACTTCCTTCAGCGTTCAGTTTCAGTACCCTGTCAGAAACAGTGGCATAGAACACCTGAATCAGGAAGACGTGAGTTCAAATCCAGTCTTAGACACTTCCTAACTGTGTAAACCTGGGCAAGTCACTTAACCCCTGACTGCCTCAATTTTTTCATCTGTAAAATGGGAATAATAAGAACACCTCCCTCCCAGGGTTATTGTGAGGCTCAAATGAGATAATAATCATAAAGCACTGAGCACAGTGCCGGGCACGCGGTTAAAATGGTAAGCGCCAAATAAATGCTGAAACCGCCTCCACCAAGAGTCCAGCTCCTGCACTGTATTAAGTGACTTGCCCAGGGTCACACAGCTAGAAGATGTCTGAGGCAAGATAAGAACTCCACTCTTCCTGACTCCGTTCCAACGCTGCATCCACTAGCTGCCGTCTCTAAGGAGATACCAGGGTTCACAGGTCACAGCACAGGATTCATTGGCCAGTAGGACCTTTTGGAGAAGTACCTCAGGACGGTGCAAAGAGCTCTGGGTATCCTTCTTGATGTCACCGTCTGCCAGCTGGGTAGAGGGGAGTCACTTACACACCTACTCTGCCCACCTCCCATGGTGACTCTGAGTCCCAAATACTGAAGGAGGAGGGCGTGCCCAGAGCATGAGAAATGCCGTCCAACAGAAGGCGTTCCTTTTCTGCTGTGCATTTACCTCTCCCAAGTCACGGATCCTCTTCAAGAACCGCTTTTCAAAATGGGTGGGATCTACCTCAGCCATTGGTTGTTTCTCTGAAAGAATATCCGGGTCTAGAAAAGTATAAAAGGAAAGGCTTTGCTTTTAATCTTTGTTTTCCAATTTGGACACATGCTTTAACAAGGACTCCGGGCCACATACGCTCACGGGAGCTAACACGCCCATGGCCAGCTTCCTGGTGGCCTGCTTAGCACCGTCACAGCAAAGAAGGACTTACTCTGTTCTTCTAGTTTATTGATGTCTCTCATGATGGCGCGGAAGAAGGGTCTCTGACTAGAGTCGTAGTTCATGCACTGCGTCATCAGGTCAGCTAGCTCCCTGCACGAGGGGGTGACCGGCATAACTCGCCCTTCATAAAACCGCTCTTTCTGGAAGAAACAACCATGAGGGCCACGAGTGAGGCGTCAGAGGCAGCAGAGATCCAAGGGAAGCACTTACCCACATTCTCTTGGGACAGAAGGTTTCCTTCATTCATTTGTTCCTCTTGATGCTAGCGCCTTCCCTTGGAGAGGACTTCCCATTTACCCATATGGATCCTGTGTGTGGTGGGAGCATTCTCTACCATTAGAAGCTGGGCTCTTTGACGGCAGGGCTGGTGTTTGCCCTTCTTTGTATCCCAGCACTTAGCGTAACATTTGGCACAAATGCTTGTTGACCAAATCCTTTCCCTCGAACCTCACAAGCAGCTTTGGGATGGGGAAGCATTGAAAACAGGGGGAGGCATCTCGAAGCCATACCACCACCTGCTTTCCATTCATCATCCCAGCTCCCTTCTAGGGGGAACTTGGAATTCAGCCCTGGAATCACCCAGGGTGTCGTGGATGAACGTTTGCTGTATCTTACCCAGATCCAGGCCTCCACCTCACTTCCTAGACAATTACACACACCCACACAGACACACCCTTCCGGCTTTCTTTGACACACTTTCTTCTCTCCTTAGAACTGAAACTCCTCTAGAACAAGAACATGACTGGCACACAGTAAGCATATAATAAATGCTTATTGACTGACTGTCAATAAGCTTATATTGTCGGCAAGCTTGCTTGGATTTGCATCCATCTCCCTTAGAATGGTGCCTGGTGCATAATAATGCTTCATCCATCTATTTACCTCTGCTAGCGTCTTATCTTTCAAGGGGATTTCTCCGTTGTAGCAGATCTCCCAGAGGGTTGTGCCAAAGCTCCATTTATCAGCAGCCACGCTCAGGTTCTTGGAGTCATCCACGCATTCTGGTGCAATCCAGGGGATCCGTTCCACACACTCTGTCGAAAGAAAAACAAAAAGATTGCCCCCAAACACAACACTGAAATTCTAGTTTCTGAAACGAACACCTGAAACTGACTTGGGACGTCCGCAAAAGCCACGTTCCAACCCTGCCTCCGGTTCACTGGCTGTGTGACCCGGCGTCTGGAAACCTGATAGTAACTACCTCCCAAGCCGTCGTCGTTGTCCTCCCTCTTCGTCATCTTCGTCGTCTTTGTCTTCTTCATCATCTTCTTCTTTGTGTTCACCTTCTTTGTCTTTGTCATACTCTTTATCTTTGTCGTCTTCATCTTCGTCTTTGTCATCATCTTCTTCATCTTTTTCATCTTCATCTTCTTCTCTTCCTGATGCTCCTCCTTCTCCTTCTTCTTCCCCAACCAATAGCAGCCTCTGAGTGAAACTCAATACACATCTTGAAATCTCTCCTGCTCTCAAGCCCACACTGAAGTGTCCTTCCTCTTCTAAAGAGAGGGGCAGTAGGATGACCTCACTGGCTCAGCCAGCCAAGCATTCCAAAAATAACAGCTCATGTTTCTATTGTGCTTTGAGATCACAGAGTGTCATCCCCTGCATTATCCAGAGTATCCTAGAATCCTCAAAGTCATCGAGTCCAGCCCTTCATCTTTTTTTTTCAGGCAATTGGGATTAAGTGACTTGCCCAGGGTCACATATCTAGTAAGTGTCAAGTATTTGGTTTGAGGCCGGATTTGAACTCAGGTCCTCCTGACTTCAGGGCCGGTGTTCTATCCACTGCACCACCTAGCTGCCCCTCTCCCACTGAATCCTTGTAGAAGCCTTGTGAACGAGGTAGATTTCTTTGGGTTTTGTGTTTTTTTGCCCACATCTGTGATTTTGTTGGGGAGTTCCAACGGAAGCTGGTACCTCCTTGGTGACTTACAATCTTAAGAGTCTTGTCTGGGGCCTTTGAGAGGTGAAGTCACTTGTATGGGCTCACACAGCCAACATGTGACCTTGGCAAGTATTGATCCCAAGTATTTCTGACTCCAAGCTCTACCTTCATCCCCAACACCATGCTGCCCCCCATGAGGTAGATGATGGCAAGTTTTCTTATCCTCATTCTACAGATAAGGAAATTGAGGCTAATGATTTGTTGAGGTCCACACTTTTAGTTAAATGATGGAGCTACAATTTGAACCCAGATCTTCCAGTCTTTACTAACTCCATCTAGACATCTTGAATCTCTACTTGGAGGTGAGAAGTAGAGGAAGGAAGTGATAAAGGGTAGAGAAATATAGGGAGAGAAGGGCTGGGGAAAGGTAGGGAAATGTACCATTTCATAAATAAGTTTATCCATTGGTTGGCAATCTTTGAACCAGGTAATCTTGGTGCCAAAGGCAATCCACTCTACAAAGAGACCAGAACTTCCCTGCCTTGACATCTGGAAACTCACCTTTGACAAGTACATCTGTACTCATGGGCTCAGACATCTAAGACATAAAGATGGCAACCATCTATAGTGATGCAGAAAGCTCATATAGTAGTTCACCTCTACGCCCTTCCTTTGTTCTATTTAATGCTATAATAATGGTCCGTGTATGTGTGTGTGTGTGTGTGTGTGTGTGTATCCATGTGTGTGTCTGTGTGTGTATGTGTGCGTGTGCATATCCATGTGTGTGTCTGTGTGTGTGTGTGTGTGTGAGATATCCCCCTGCCAGGTTATAATCTTGCCATATTTATCTTTGTAACCCCCTCCTCCCAACGCAGCCCTCTGAATAGGAGCGCCTTGAACAAAGCTATTGTTTCACTCGTTGTATTTGGAGCCCCAGCATCTAGCAGAACAATCCTTACTACATAGTAAGTACTTCAACACTGCTCATTAAATTGAATTGAATTAATGGAATTGAATTCAAATTAATATATGTTTACAAATAATTCAAATGGAATTAAATTCAAATTAATATATGTATACAAATAATTCAAATTGAATTGAATTAATTGAATTCAAACATATGTATACAAATAATTCTAATTAAATTAATTGAATTCAAATTAATATATGTATATACAAATGATTCAAACTGAATTGAATTCAAATGATTTAAATATATTATATACATATGTAGACAAATAATTCAAATTCAATTTATTGGACTGAATTAGTTGAAAACATGGCTGGGACCTGACCCATTCCCCAGCCTCATTCTGTGTAGGTTTTCACCTCAGTTTTGCTCTCTTCTGAGGCAATAGGGCATCAGGGGCGTCTAAACGGGACAAGTCAGCCTGTCCTCACTGTCTCCCAACCACAACCACCACCTCAAGCCTCTGACTGCACCATTTCCTGGGCTTCTGGGCACTTCATGAGGGCCTCTGACAAGCCACTTTGTATTCATTGAAAGGACACATCTGCTGGGTCACTGGACGTGGGGGTGCTGTCTCACTGGTCTCCCACTTCCTCTTACAACATCATTGGGTTTAAAGAGAGCCAGCAGATAAGAGAAGCTACAGTGACTTTCAAAATGAACACAGCAAAGACGCTATTCCAGGAGAAAGTGTTGATATGGCTTTTTTTGTGAGCCATCCCCCACCCCCACCCCCACCAATCCCCACCCCCACCCCGAGCAGAAAGCTGAGCCAGTGCCAGGCAGACATACCCTGTCGAGAGAGCACGGTGATGGGGATCCCAGGATCGCTGAGCTTGATAAAGGGGCTGCACTCACCATCCAGGCCCTCTCTGGCCAAGAGGACATTTTTAGCGCACACATTCCCATGGACCAAATCTTTGTCCTCCTATAAAAGAAGAGAGACCCCCCACGGTGAGCAGGCCAACCCCGGGGCAAACAATGAAGGCTGTTTTCATCTCCCCGGGACAGAAAGTCTCCAGGAAGTCTTGGAGACATTCTGGCTTGACTCTGCAAACTCAGCTGTTGTTGGTATTCTCCCCCAGACAGTGGAGAATTGCTAAGCATTAGGGGTGACGTAGTCGATCGAGAGCAGAACATGGAGTCAAGGGGGCTTGGGGTCAAGTCTTGCCTCGGACAAATGCTGGATGTTTGACCACAGATAGGTCACGTCACCTTAGACCAGAAGGATTAAGAGATCAAAGACTCAAGGCTGGAAAGGACCCAGAAGCCATCTAATCCAACCTCTTCTTTTCACTAAATAGGAAACTGAGGCCCAGAAAGGAGCAACGTTTCAGTCGCTACAGTTGAGCTGTGGAGAAGGTGCCAATCAGAATAGGCAGAAAGAAATTCCTTGCTGAGAACTCTCTAAACCAACGAACTCCCAAGTCAGGTTTTCATAAAAGCTGAAGATGAGAGAGGTGAAGGAATCTTCCCAAGGACACAGGAAATGGCCGGTTAGACTATGAAGCCCAGGCTCCTACACGCATTCCTGAGTCCCTTCTTCTGGCCCATCACGTTTCTGTTCTCCATTTCTCTTCAGCTACTTGAGTGTGAAATTACTCACATCTCCTGGACCAGAAGTGTGCATCCCAGAGGGAAACACGCACAAACCACGCTCACCCTTCTTGACTTCTCAGTGGCAGCATACCCATTCTTTTCTCCCTTTATCTCCTTCCCAAGGTTGACATGACTGACTTCCGCAATCCCACCCTATCCCCTTCCCCTACTTAGCTCTATACCTGACACTCAAATGCCAAGGTCCAGTTCTGGACCCCCCACTGAGGTTTCTCCCTACATCCTCCTGGCCACTCTCTCCTCCTGACCATTCCCGCCATGGAGAGAGATGACAAGGATAAGGGCTGCTGGCTGCTGAACGCTGAGGAAGCCAGCCCGGGGTGAAGCTAATCAGGGTTTGGTCTTACCAAGTAACTCAGAGCACTGGCCAGCTGTTTGGCAACCTTGAATTTCCACGGTGTGGTGAGGAGTTCACTTTTCCGATGCATGAAGAGGTCCAGGGGCCCAAACTCCATAAATTCCTCTACCATGATGTCTGAGGGCACAGAAAGACAGGGCATGGCTGTTCAGATCCCACCCGTTCACCTAGGCCAATCCCTCCCCCTCCCCCAAGCCAATCACTCCTTCTCAGAAGACCAAGAGCAGCTAACATTTCTCTACAGCTTAATGGACATTGTCTCATTTCAACATCACAACAACCCTGGAAGGGAAGTACGCTGCGATTTACACCATGACTGCTTCCATTTCACAGATGAAGCACTTAAAGTTGCTTCACAGAGTTAAGTGACTAGCTCAGGGTCACAAAACTAGTTAAGTGATTGAGAGAGGACTTGAATGCGCGTCTTCCTGCCCCAAATTTAACAGCTGTCCACTGTGCAAACAGACCACGTCTCTGGACACAAGGTGACAGAAAAAACTCTCACTGGACATCTGTGCTAGAGTCCCAGTTTCATGATTAAGTACCCATAACCTAAGACATTCAGTATCTCAGTTTCTCCCTATGCAAATTAACAATAAATAATTGCGTTCCCATAACTCCTGGGGAGAGTGTAGGGGTGTTATAGATACAGCTGTGGAAACACAGAGAGAGAGACACAGAGACAGAGACAGACAGACAGACAGAGAGACAGAGACAGAGAGAGGAAGGAGGAGGAGGAGGAGGAGGAGGAGAGGGGGCAGCACAGATACACGACAGAATGTGAGAGCTTGTCTCAGCAACCTTTCTTTTGTTTACCTTTGAATATTTCATAAAATCATAGATTTAGAGGAGGAAGGGACTTCAGCAGTCATCTACTCCAACTTCCTCATTTTTACAGATGAGGAAATACGGCCCCAAGAGGAAGGTTCTCTGTCTCAGTCTTCCCCCTCTCTCTTTCTCTATTTATATCTTCTTGCCCTCCTCTGTTCTCTCTTGCTTTCTTCTCTGTGCCTCTCTTCTCTCCCTGTCTCTCTGTCTCTTTCTCTCTGGCTCTCTCTTTCTGTCTCCCCCCTTCTCTTTCTTTCTCTCTCTCCTCTCCCTGTCTCCCTGTCTCTCTGTCTCTCTCTCTCTCTCTGTCTCTCTCTCTCTCTCTCTGTCTCTGTCTCTCTCTCTTTCTCTCACTCACACACACACACACACACGGATGAGAGCTCAATAACTACAAGAGACTTCAGATGCCCTTCGACCTGTTACCTCATTTTACAGAAAAGGAAACAAATTCAGGGAAGTTAAATGACTTTCCTTGGGTTAAACTGGTACTAAAGGTCAATGGTGGGATTTGAACCCAGGTCCTTGGATTTCAAATCCACCCTTCTTTCCTATGTATCAAATTGTCTTTTGCTGATATTTTTTCTTTTTGCATAACCTTCACTTCCAAATATCTACCCCTCCCTTCTCCTAACCAAGGAATCATCTCTTACAACGAAGCACAAATAAGAAGGGAAAAAGTCAACTCAACGGGCACATCCACTGTACATGAGAACGTTTGCACCATTTCACCTCTCTGGCATCCTTTTCTATTTGGTAAATACACCAGAACAGACACGCTCTGGGTGCTGGAGCGCCCCTCCAAAGAAGCAAACTCACTTTCCACATCCCGGACACAGACGCCGTAGAGATACACGATGTGCTTGTGGGAGACTTGTCTCATCATGCTGGCGGCCTCGAAGAAAGCCTGCGTGGAAATTTGAGAATTGGGGTTGGGGAGGACAGAATCACACCGATCAAAACGCCAGCCTTGGAACCCCCTGGAGGAGCTGAGGTCACAAACACTGGAAACCTCCTCCCCAAGCATGTTCCACGTGACAACCCCCAGCATGAACACATGCATGCACACACCTATATGCACATACATGCACATGCACACACATGTTCAAAGATGAGGCTACGGCCTGGTTTCAGGACATGCTGGAAGATTCTCACCGAGACACAATGCTCCTTTAAACCCACTTGTAGGGCAAAGGCCACAGGACATGCCAGCTACAGATGGCCAGAGCTGACTGGAAGACGAGTGAGGGGGAGAGCAGCCTTGGAGGATGGACTTACCAGAGAAATGTCCCTGTGACTGGGGTCCAAGACTTTGAGAATCACTTTCATCTTTTTCTCATCGGAGCTGCCTTCCTCATCCCTGTAGTCCAGGGTCCCTGAGTAGATCTGGGTCCGAGTGCCTCGTCCCATGTGCTCTCCCTAAACAAAACCAACGGAACAAGGGAGGGAGCTCAGTAATCACAGAGGCTGGAGGTGCTGGGCTGAACAGGACTGGAGGAGAAGGAGGTGCCGGCCAGGAGGGCTCGACAAAACCCGATGGGGGCAAAGGGGCCTCAGCATTGCTAATCCCTATGGTGCCTTGAGAAAAGACCTCGTGGACAAATGTCCATCCTCAAAGAGAGCAATGCCACATCACTCTCACTCTCCATGACTCTGTGTACCTTGAAATGACCAGTGACCCAAAGGAATAAAATTCTGACTCAATCCTACTTCACGAAATGCTTCCTAACTCTGTCCATTCCATTAACACGGATTAGGGAGGAGAAGAGGAAGGAATAAGCAGTTATATATCACCCACTACCTGCCAGGCATGTGCTAAGCACTTTACAAATATCACCTCATTTGATCCCCACAACAATTCTGTGAGTTAGGTTATTCTTCTCATTTTTAAGCTGAAGAAACTGAGGTGAACAGAAGTTAAGTGACTTGCCCAGGGTCACACAGCTACTAAATGCCTGAGGTTGAATTTGAACTCTTGTTCTGAAGCTTACTATCTGTGTGACCGTGGGCAAGTTGCTTCACTCCAGAGGCCTTGGTTTCCTCACCTGTAAAATGAGAGGGATTGGACTAGATGACTTTGAAGGTCCCCCTCCCCTTCCACCGCCCTTCTGTGTCCTGTGGGCTAGCCTCGGCTCTCTTGTCCCCCTTCACCTACCACGGCTCACACCACACCCTACCAATCTTAGGTCACCTGACCATTGGTTTTCTCTCCTCAGACTCCAGGGATGCTAAACAATACTTGGAGAAAGCGAGGAGTTAACAATCCCGCCATCTGTCTCCACCAGGAGCCAACCATTTACTCTCTCTCATCTCCCATCAAAGGATGCGACCTTTATCTTCAGGACAGAATCACAGCTATTCAATGTCAGAGGCAGGAATCAAAGTCTAGTCTGGAACCCTACCCACTGCACCCACCCCACCGCCTCTTGGCTTTGCCCAGAACAGGCAACTGAGACATTTTTGTTGGTTAACGGATCCTCTGGAAGGAGATAAAGCTCCACGGAGGCTCCAAGCGGATGGAAACAAGGATCGCTCTTTGCCCAACCTGATTCATTTGGATATTAGCCGACATTTCTCATCTGCTCTTAGGAAGGGCTCCTGCCCAACGCCATCCTTCAAGGGTTATTGATTAAAGCTGCCATATTTATGCAGGATTTGCCTGGGGTTTATGGGCAGTCACATGCCTGCAGCATCCCAGAAATGCCATTGAGAGTTCAATGCAATTACTGCCACTGAAAGGGCCCTTTGGATGCAGGGAAAACTTTCCAGTGTTCACATTCCTGAAAATCCCAGGCCATCCCCAAGACCACTAGAGGAATCCATCCGAGACACAAGGATGCGCAGCAGGCGAGCTGAGAGCTGCAAGTGCCTGGGTGCGGACAGAGAACCCGGACTTGAAGCCTACTTTGCTGCTGATCGATGCGTGTAACCTTGGACAGATCCCTTCACTTCTCTGGCCTCCAGGCTCCCTGTCTGTAAAAGCAGGAAGCTAGGTCCTCGTTCCTTCTGGCATGATAACCATGCTCCTGTGACTCCATTCTATTGCTTTTTTTTGGGTGGGGGGATCCAGACCTGTGATTTTATTCACTCACTGGGAAGTCTCAGTGAGTCGATTCCCTTCACCAATGCAAGCGCCCAGGCTCAGCAGCCGGTAGGGGTCAGAAGGCAGAACATGAACCCAGGTCTCCCTACTTCCGAGGCCAGCTCCCTAGCCTGTCCTCTGCCTCCCATTTTCAATGGGAATTCACCTTCTGAGGGGCTAATTTTAAGGGAGGAGGCAGCATGGCTGAGTGGATTAGAGGTAGGTGGGCTCTGGCACTAACCAGCTGTGGGATCCTGGGTGCGTGTCCCCTGATTCTCTGACCCTAGAGTAACTCCTCAGGACGTGGTAGAAGGGCGCTGGCTTTGGCGTGAGAAGACTCGGCTTTCACGTCTCTGCCACTGACTATCTGTGTGAACTTCCCTGGGCCTCAGCTTCCTAATCTACTGAAAAAGAGAAAGTCGGCAGGGGATGTGGATGAGCCGGATGGTCTCTGGGGTTCCTGCCAGCCTAAGTTCTATGCTTTGATGATCTCCTAATTCATAGACAGGCCGCAATCTGCCTTGACTGAGGGAGTTTTCATGTTGAAATCACAGTTCCTTCACCAAGCAATGACTAAACATCATGGTGGGCGAGGGATACTTCTAGTCAGTCACTTAGGGCCAACCAGCAATTATTAAGCTCTCATTGTGTGAAGTACTAGAGATACAAAGAAAGGTTTGAAAAGGTTGCCTGCCCTCAAGGAGCTCACATTCTGACAGAGTAGACAATATGGATATAAATAGACACACACAAGATCTATACAGATTACATGGAATCTCAGAGAGAAAGGCACTAGCAGATGGAGGGACGTCCTTCTGCAGGTGGGACTGGAGCTGAGTCTTGAAGGAAGCCAGAGAAAGGAAGGTGCAGATGTGAGGAGGTAGAATATTCCAGACGTGGGGCACAGTCCGTGCAAAGGCACGGAGACAGGAGACACTCTAATACTCCAGGGTGTCAAAGATCCCGCGCTTCATCAGGATGGATACTCCTTTCACTGACACTGATTGTGACCCACTTAAGATGTGAAGGTCGCCGTGGTGGAAAAATTCATCCCTCGTAGACGACCAGTTCAAGTCTCTCCCTATCAGACGAGGTCTTGTCCCAAGTTGGCCAACACACAGTCCATTGGCAGGCTCATGCTAGTCATAGTCAATTAGCATCCGTTAAGCCCCTACTATGTGCCAGGCACTGCGCTAAGTGCTTTACAAATGTTATCTCATCAGATCTTCACCACAACCTTGGGAGGTAGGTGGTATTATTATCCCCATTTTACAGATGAGGATGCTGAAGCAGAGAGAGGTTAAGTGACTTGCCCAGGGTCACATAGCTAGCAAGTATCTGAGGCAGGATTTGAATTCAGGTCTTGTTCACTCCAGGCCTCTAAGTATGTGGGGAAGAATGGGAGAGAAAAGAACAACAGTGGGAAACGAAAGATTTTCAGAATCACAGGCAGGCTCTTCTATCCCTGTGTTGAGTCTCTTCTCTCTGGCAGATGAACGAGGCCTCGGCAAACCCACGTCCGTCCGTCTCTCCACTACCTTTGGAGCTGGGGGGCCTGCGTGACCTTGTTACAAGACAGGCCCTAAACTTCAGGAGATAAAATCGAATTTGACTTGATCTGCGGACTGCTTACACGTAGTAATGGGTAAGTATCATGTGTTTAATTCATAGAAGTCACGGCTTGGGATGCCAAGCTTCCTCCAGATTTCCCGGAATGTCCATATGCTTCCAGGCACTCACTGAGTGATCATTCTCTCTCTCTCCTAAGCTAAGTTATCTGGGTTTATTTGGTGAAATTCAGCAAACCCAGTCACCCATCTTCCCTTCTCTCTGTGGCCCAACCGCCTACCAGTTAGAGACGTTGAGACGTACGAGACGGAAGGGTAGGAGGCCCGCTGTGTCCCCAAATTCCTTCCCAGAGAAGTTTTCACGGAATCACAGACCCCATCCAGCTCAATCCATTCAGGCACAACTCCCCACACTCAACATGTGGTCATCTAACCTTCACTAAAACACCTCTTCTGAGCAGTAATTCACCACCTTCATTGCACTTGGGAATAATGTATTTTGTTAACAAAAGAGAAAGACCAGCTTTATGCGGGGCTCCTATTGCTATGGTGGTCCCAGAAGGGACAGGGAGGGTACCCTACAGCTGACGGAGGCAGCTATGGAGCTAAAGGTCAGGAGGCTGGTACAGTTAGAGACCAGGCTTCAGAGAGAAGGGGAGACAAAGCACATTGTTTGTAGGAAGCATGAAGGGAAAGGAAACACAAAAGGCCAATGGAAAGTTTGAGGTTCCCAGAGAGAAAGTGTGCTAAGTTGTTACTCTCCAGGGAGGGCAAGTGATTTGCCCAGAGTCACACATCTAGTAAGTAGCAAAAGTAGACTTTCACCCCAGGATCCAAATCCACCATTCTTTCTCCCTGCTGCAAACATGAAAAGTTGTGTTGTACAGCATGGAAGGTGAGAGTCAGGAGACCTTCAGGTCTAGTCCTGGCTTCAGCGTTAACTCACTATGGGATTTTGACCAATCACATCCACTCTCCGGCTTCAGTTTCCTCATCTGTATAACAAGGGATTGAACTAAACGATTCTCAAGACCTCTTCTAGCTCTATCACCCCATGATTTACGTTGGCAGATAGGGAAGGTCCTTAGCCTAAACCTGAGTAATTCATGTTGACCCAGGTCTTTTCCATCTTTTAGATTCTTTGTTAACAAAAGCCATAAGATGTAGAATTAACTTTTTCTTTCCCTAAGAAAGATAAATAATGTCCCTCAAGTAACCCAGGATAACTCCCCACTGCATCTGAGTATTCTTCCAGATTGCTACTTCTGCTGCCAACACCACCACGACTACTCAACTGGCAAGCTTAGGGTCTCACATCTAGAGTTGGAAGGGACTTCCCCTGTCAATAGCTCTTCACTGTTTTATAAAGAGCTTTCTTTGTAATGAGCCTGTGAGTAATTCCTGGCACCAGTAAGCTATTAATACATGCTTTATCAATTTATCTGTCTATGTAGACAGGTAGGAGACATATTATCATTTCTGTTTTATAGATGAGGAAACTGAATCTGACAGAAAGTCAATGGTGGAGATGGCCAATAATGAAGAGACAACGCTTGAGAGGTAGTATGAGTAGAAAGATGCACTAGATTTGGAGTTATAGGTATTGGGTTCAAATCCTGTTTGTGTTCATACTTCTGTGATCATAGGCAAGTCAATCAGGCTTTATTTTCCTCATCAATAAAATGAGAGAGTTGGACAAGACGGCTCTCAGGTCTGTTCTATGTCTAAATCTATGATCTCACGATCCTTGATACTTAAGGTATTGACATCTGGTCCTCTAAGGCTGGGAGGGGACCGGCCAAAGCTGATTTCCTTTCAGCAGGAAATAAAGCCCTATTGTTTAGTCTCCCACGACAATATCCCCAAGGGAAGATCTCCTCATCCCAAAGGTGCTGGCAGGCGGAAACACAATGAACTCACCTGAATGATGTCTTCCTTGAGAATTCGATGGAAACTCAGCTGGCTCATTGTATAGACTGGCAAGCATTCCTGGGCTTTCTTGGTGGCCACAAGCAGATTAGAAATTTCTGGAAAAGATGGAGGGTACACATCCATTATACTGAAGAGCCAACTGCTAGCTTCTGTAAGAACCCAAGAAGTCTGCTAATTGTGTAGAAGACAAAGCAGGCACCACGAAGGACACAAAGTGAAAACAGAAGGCCGAGGCCTTGCTCTTGAGGTATTGATGAGATACACACACATGCACACATATGTGTGCTAAAAACACAGGGTTAGGGGCAGCTAGGTGGCACAGTAGATAGAGCACTAGCCCTGAAGTCAGGAGGACCTGAGTTCAAATCCGGGCTCAGACACTTGACACTTACTAGCTGTGTGACCCTGGTCAAGTCACTTAACCCCATTGCCCAGCCAAAAAAAAAAAATAGGGTCAAAGTTAAAACAGTACCTGCCCTCAGGGATCTTGCATTCTAGTGGATAATAGAGTGTGTGTGTATTTACATATATATGCACGTACACATATACATTTGTATTTCATATTTCTATTAATATATTATATGTGAGTATATGAATACATTCTAACATACATATGCATACATATTAACTGTCCATGGAGCCACCAAGATGCTATTTTGAACTTAACAATCCTCAGCAAACATGACATTTCATCATAAAAAGAAAGACTAAAACTTCTCCATATAAATGCTCTATCATCCAGTACAATGCAATAGCACTGAGGGCAGGGACTTGTTTAAACTTTGTCCTTGTATCTCCAGCATCTATCACAGTGCCTGACAAACAGCAGGTGCTTAATAAATGTTTGAATTGATCTGCTGAATGCTTAACAAAACACCATGTCCTATGAGGGAGCAAAAGGGGTGAGTATACAGATGGCACTCACTAGGGAATGTCTGCAAGGAGATCATAGGCTCCCAGAATCTCAGGAATGGAAGGGATCTCAGAAACCATCTGGAATCACTTGTACCTGAACAAGAATTCCTTCTCTACCCTCCTCTACCAGTGGACCCTCAGCCCATGCTTAAGAGATCTCTAGAGAAAGGAATCCACTCACTCTTAAAGAAGCTTCTTCCACTTTGGGAAGGAAGAAAGAAAAGAAGGAAGGAAGGAAGGAAGGAAGGAAGAAGGAAGGAAGGAAGGAAGAAGGAAGGAAGGAAGGAGGAAGGAAGGAAGGAAGGAAGGAAGGAAGGAAGGAAGGAAGGAGGGAGGAAGGAAGGAAGGAAGGAAGGAAGGAAGGAAGGAAGGAAGGAAGGAAGGAAGGA
>NW_020948324.1:0-34081 GCF_900497805.2 Vombatus ursinus | reverse complement strand
AGAAGAGAAGAGAAGAGAAGAGAAGAGAAGAGAAGAGAAGAGAAGAGGAGAGAGGAGAGGGGGAGAAAGTGAGAGAGAGAGAGCGAGAGAGAGAGAGAGCACCCCATGTCATGATCACTGGATACTTTACAGGGACCAGAATTTAAGACTACCGCAAAGGACCAGGTTAACCCATTGATGCAGTGCATTTTTTAATCCATAAGGCAAAGAAAATAGAGAAAGGATGAAAGTTTTTTATTTCAGAGTAAAATTATTATAATTTTTATTAATTATAATAAAATATTATATTTATATATAATATGTATGATATATAATCTATATATAATATACAATATATATAACATATTTATATATATTTATTAATTATTATTTTTAATTAAATTGATGTGCTTGGTCTTTTCAATGTTAAATCATTTCAAATGAATAGTTTTAGAAATTGGGTTTGATACAAATAATTCCTCATCTATCCATAATATTTATAACCAATTGTTTCACTCATGTGTAATAGCTTGTTCAGTCATGATTTTGGCTTTTCACTGGTCAATATACTTGGGAATCTTTTGGTCCATGGGAAGGAGGTTGTAATACCTATTTGCCTATCACACCATCATACCACATTGGATTCGAAGGATCTTTCAAGCCAGGAAGCTTAAGTCACATACAGTGAGAGGAAGAACTCACAAGAGCTTAATATCATGAAGAAAAAAAAAAGTTGAATCACAGAAAGTTTTTAGTTCCTTAATAGTCTTTTGCTGCCACCCAGTGGGTAAAGTAAAATAGAATCATCAAGTGTTACATAGATTTTTTTTTTACAAGAACCATAAGAGATCAGAATAACAAAAGAAGTTATTTGGAATTATTTAGTTTTAGCAGAGATGATGGAGTCACAGGTTATTCTCATCCTAGAAACAGTAATCAAAAATTGCATGTCATTTTAAAAAGAAATTCTTGGTAAAAAATTGGAATTTAGGAATTCAAAATTTTTCTGACATATTAATGGTTCTGATTGAGAAGCAGGTGGTGAGGTAGGTAGAGGGCTGATGATGGTTAAGGAACTTTGGGTTCAAATCGTGTCTCTGACACGTCCCACTTCTGAGACCATGGGTAGGACATTTAATGCTCTCTGGGCCTCAGATGACTAAGATGGGCATTCTTAACTTTTTTTGAATCATGGACCCCTTTGGCAATCTGGTGATGCCCATGGACCCCTTCTCAGGATAACATTTTTAAATACTTAACACAGAATATTTATGATTACTAAAGAAACTAATTATATGGAAAAAAGAGTTATAAAAATATTTTTAAAAACCAAATTCATGAACCCCCTGCAATCTATTTATGGACCTTCAGTATAATTTTGGTCTCTACTCTACTCTAAGACTGTATTTCTTCCCTTCCCCAAATATCCCAATTAATTAAAAAGCTTCAGGTTAGAAGCAGAATATAGCTTATAAATATTCCAAACAACTAACTAAAACATTAACACATGCCAATAGAAAGAGGAATCAGTAACCCTTTGGGATTTTGTTGGCTACCTTGTCATAGGTCAGATTTTATCTGAGCTGTGTCTTCGAGGATCTTAGATTTAGAAGGGACATCAGAGGAATCCAGGGCAAGCTGGATGTTTTACTCGTGAGGAAATTGAAGCTTCAGGACATTAAGTGACTTGCCTAAGGTCTCCCAGAGGTAGTAAGGATTGAAATCAATGGTTCTGCCTTAGGAACTTATGCTCATTCCATTACAGCTCACCCCCATCATTTCATTGTTCAGACCAAGAGACTTACTTCAAACCAGACACTATGGCATGTAAATGGAGACACCATTAACCTTTTGTTGTTCAATTGTCTTTCTGTCATGTCCAACTCTTTGTGACCCTTTTGGGGTTTTCTCAGCAAAGTTACTAGAGTGGTTTGCCATTTTCTTCCGCAGCTCATTTCATAGATAAGGAAACTGAGGCAAACAAGGTGAAATGACTTGCCCAGGATCACACAGCTAGTAAGTGTCTGAGGCAATATTTGAGCTCATGAAGATGAGTCTTCCTGACTTCAGGCCCAGCACTCTATCCACTCTGCACCATCTAGCTGTCCTAATAATAATACAGATAGTGTATTAAGAGTTGGTTGAATGGCTGGACTCATAGAGTCAGTAGGAGGTCTCCAGTGGAGTATCTCAGAGATCTGTACTTGGTCATGTGCTGTTAAACATTTTTATTGGTGACTTGGATGAAGACATAGATGATATGCTTATCAAATCATCAGATGAAACAAAGCTAAGAAATATTGCTAATATTCTGTGTGAAAGAAATGCGATCCAGAAATCTTGACAGACTAGAATATTGGGCCGAATGTAGTACGATAAAATTCAATTGGCATTGTTGTAAGATCTTATACCTGAGTTCAAAAAAATCAAGGCATGATTGAAAGACACTTGTCTGAAAAGGATTTGGGAGCAGGGGGTAGTGGACTTCAAGCTTACTACGAGTCATCAGTGTGACATGGAAGCCAAAAATCTGGTGTGATCTTGGGCTGCATTAAAAGATGCTTAGCTTCCAGGAACAAGGAAACAGCAATCTCTTTGCACTCTCTTGTGATTACACCACTTCTAGAAGCTATGTAGTGTGGAAGGACATTGGTCAGCTGTATTGTGCCTAGAAGAGGGCAAAGATCTTGGAGTCATGCCACATGGAGGTCAGTTAAATGAATCGGACGTGTTTACTTGTCTTCAAATTTCGGAGAGTTGTCCTGTGGAGGACACAATTAGGTTCTGTTTGGCTCCAGAAGAGAGAAATAGAAGCAACGATAGATAGAAATTGCAAAGAGGCAGAAATCAATTACACTTGAAATCTAGAAAAACTTCATGATGATGAGAACTGTCGCCAAGCGGTCTGGGCTGCCTTCGGAGGGAGTGGGTTATCCCTCTTTTCAGGTCTTCAAGCAGAGGCGGTATGGAGATGTCATAGTAGAGACTGTTTGGTGAGACTAGATGGCATCTGAAGCCAATTCTTGGTCTAAAGTTTTGTGATCTTTGTGATCTTTTTTTTAATGTGTTACATGGTAGAGGACCTGGTTGCCTGAGCAAGCCCAAAGGGTCATTAGTGGGTTGATGTCACCTCAAAAGAAGGTCTCTAGCCAAGAGGGTTTTGGGAACTGTCCTTACCCACCCTACCCCCCCAGATTTTTAACTTTATTATCAGAGACTTAGATGATGCAACAGAGACCGTGTTTGTCAGATTTACAGATGACACACAGCTTGGAGGGTTAGCATACAAGTTGAATGACAAAATCAGGATCCAAAAAGATGTTGACAGACTAGACTGATGAGCCATGTTTCATAAGACGCAGTTTAATGTTAATTCAATGTTAAGCCTTATACAGATAAATATACACTCCACAGGTATAGCATGCCACCACATTGTTCAATTATTCTGTCTTTCTCTTATGCTCTAAATGTCAAAAGTAAATGATCAAACTGTGGCTGCTCATTAGGAATGCTGGAAAAGTAAACTTGACTTTGCTCATATTGTCATTGGGCAAAGAAATCTTAGTAGAGTAGACCGAGCTGCCACCTCCATGGGAAGCAACCTGGGATATGAGAATGTCAAGTCAAGTCCAAAGGTGACTCCTAATTGCCAGTAAGAGATTTGATGGCAAGAAGTAAATTCAGGGTGATCTAACAAAGGAAATCAAAGGTTATGAGAAAAGGACCAAATTGTACCACTTAGACTTTGTTTTCAAAAGTTTCTCCAAAGAGTTATGTGTAGTAAATAGGATATCTTTAAAATGTTTCAATTCAACTGTTTTAATTCATTATGTGTTTAAATAAAGGCAAACATCTGTCAATCAATCCTGCTTAAAACTTAAACCTTACTTATGGGGCCCCTGAGTGGCTGTGATGAAGGCCTTACCACCTGGGGGCAGTAAAACCAAGTTCCAGTTTCAGTTTTGTTAAGAGGGAAACGTTCCCTTTTAAAGGTTATATCTTTAAGACCAGCCTTAAGAACACCCCCCCCCCACCAAACTCAGTAGTAAGAGGTGAGATGCAATACCAGTATCATTGACAACTGCACCTCTCACCAAGCATGATGAGCACGGACAGAAGACAGTCAGAAAGTCTCTAGAAATCCCATAACCTTGGGCATGAAAGAGGGTCCTTTCCCCTTGACAGTCTGCAATTCGAGTTCCCTTTTGAATTCTGTGAGTGGCAAGTGGCTGACCATAAAATTCAGAGCACGAGAATTAATTACAACAGCCAAAAAAAGGAAATAGGAAATCCTCTTGTGACACACAAAAGTGGATATCAGGAAGCAAAGCAAGCTTACATTAACACAAAACCAGAAGGTTTCATTTGGTTAAACTTAAAATTGTAGTCATTATGAAAAATAAAATGAACCAGGGCTTCTTAACGTTCTTGTGTGTCCTGGACCCTCCGAGCAGTCTGGTGAGGCCTACACCCCTTCTCTGAATTGTGTTTTTAAATTCATAGACTAGAATACGCAAGACTTTAAAGGAAACCATTATATGGAAAAATAATCATCAGAATTTTTTTTAAAAATCAAGGAGTCTAGGTGAAAAGCCCTTGGTCTGAATAAAGGGAAGAGACAAAATTGGCGAATGTGAAAAGAAACATAATGCAAGTACCTGAATGGTATCCAAAGACTTAGTGTCATTTCTATCATTTATTATATGCTTCAAATTCAGATTAATAGGTGAAGAGTTGGCTGAATTTTTAAAGAATTTCTTACTGAGAATACCGATAGGTATCACAAAATCATGTCTGTAAAACAACTCAAGGATGGCTCTCTGCTGGGGTATTTCTTCCTGTAATGCCGGGAAGGAGCAAGCTTTTGGAGAAGCCAATCTTCCCAAAGCATTGGAGGAGCTCAGAAATGCAAAATCTAACACCAGGTTAAAAAATGTTTATTGATTGAGTCATTGGCTAAATCGGTTCAGATACCAATTAGATGCTGTCTGTTACTGTGGACTCTGATGGGGAGAAGTACCAAGTTAATTCTAATTTATGTATTAGGACCTTGGCAGAAAGAGCTTTGGATTGGAAGTTGGCAAACCTGGGCTAAAATTTCAGCTCTGCCACTTACTAGTTACATGGACATAACCATGATATGGGCAAGTCACTTAAGCTCTATGGGCCTCCATTTTCTCATCTCTAAAATGGAACCATTAGGTGAGATGATTTCTCAAGTTCCTTCCAGCTCTAAATTCTAGGATCAGCATGGTAAGCTGGTAGAGTGCTGGCCTCAGAAAAAGGAAGACCCACCTTCAAGTCCCACATCTGACACATGCTGACAATATGACTGTGGGCAAGCCACTTCATCTCTCAGGGTCCCAGGCACAACTCTTAAGTTGCAGAATGGGTGCCAGTCTACATTGGTAGAGGGGACTTCCTCATTAGCGTCTCCCTCTACAGATGAAATCATGCCTGGTTCAAAATGAATTTAATTGAAAAACTAAATTGAAATTAAATTAAGTTGACACTCTGTGGATCTCAACCCTATGGATCTCAGTCCTTCGTCATGCTAAGGTTCTATGATGCTGGTAAAAACCTCTTCTCTTATAGATTTTTTTATTAGCATATTTGTTTATTTTTTTATATTTCTTTGGAATTAAGTGGTTTTAACATTTCACTACGCAACATTTTTTTTTTACTTTTTTCTCTTAGGACTTTTTAGTATTTAGAAATGCCATAAAAGCGAGTTACCAGATACCCACAGGTTTAGAAGGAGGAGAGATGCTTTGGCATCACAAAAGCTCAGAGTTGTTCCTGTTTTAAATGTCTGTGCTCTAGAAGACATACATGTCGATTTCAAGCTAGTTCATTACAAGCTTAAGAATTTAGCTGATCTGCCCAGAATATGAATGATAAAAAGAATGACAGAATAAATTTTAGAATCTGTAAAATAATTCAATAGGTAAATAGACTTCAAAGTCACCTTAAAGCAATTCTGTGTGCTTTCATAAAGGATCTTGATAAAAAATAAAATAAAATTAGAATTCTGCATGTCTAGCATTCATACTAAAACTGACTCTTCCCCCAAACTATATCATGATACCCATGGAGAAATATGAACTGATAAAATGTTAGGAAATTTTTGCAAGATCAATAAAAAGTTTGTTACAGACTTTAATCAAATTATTTTAAAGCACAAAAACAGAAAATATATAGGGGGGAAGGGAAGAGGAAGGAATAAGCATTTAGGTACCACCTACTATGTGCTACGTACTGCTATGTGTGCTTTACAAGTATTATCTCATTTGAGTCTCACAACAACCCTGCGAGGTAGGTACTGTTATTATCCCCATTTTACAATTGAGGAAACTGAGGCAAACAAGGTTAAGTGACTTGTCCAGGGTCACACAGCTAGTGTCTGAAACAGGATTTGAACTCAGGTCTGTCCTGACTGACTCCCGGCCCAGTGCTGTGTCTGCTGTGCCACCTAATATACAGGGCTCTAGTATTATTTCCTTAACAGTCTTTTTATTCCTTTTGTATATAGTTCTCCTGACTACACCAAGTCTTTCATATTCTATTTGCCAAAGTTGAGACCAAGAAAGTCTGGGGTCAGGGTGATCTTCTTTTTTTTTTTAATTATTATGTGATTTAAAAAATATATATATTTATTTATTTTTAGTTTTCAACATTCACTTTTATAAGATTTTGAGTTTTAAATTTTCTCCCCCTCCTTTTCCTCCTCCCTCCTCAAGATGGCATGTAATCTGATACAGGCTGTACATATACATTCACGTTAAATATATTTTCACATTAGTCATGTTGTAAAGAAGAACCAAAGGGAAAAACTATGAGAAAGAAACCCCCTCCCCCCCAAAAAAGGAAAAATAGTATGCTCTGATCTGCATTCAGACTCCATAGTTCTTTCTCTGGATGTGAATAGCATTTCCCATTGTGAGTCTTTTGGAATTGTCTTAGATCCTTGCGTTACTGAGAAGAGCTAAGTCTATCAAAGTTAGTCATCACACAATGTTGCTGTTACTGTATACAATGTTTTCCTGCTTCTGGTCACTTCATTCACCATCAGTTCATACACGTCTTTCCAGGCTTTTCTGAAGTCCACTTCCTCATCATTTCTTACAGCACAATAGTATTCCATTACATTCGTACATCACAACTTGTTTAGCTATTCCTCAATTGATGGGCATTCCCTCAATGTCCAATTCTTTGCCACCACAAAAAGAGCTGCTATAAATATTTTTGTACATGCGTCCTTTTCCCATTTTTATGATCTCTTTGGGATACAGTCCTAGAAGTGCTATTGCTGGGTCAAAGGGTATGCACATTTCATAGCCCTTTGGGCATAGTTCCTAATTGCTCTCCAGAATGGTTGGATCACAAGGTGGCCGAAAGCAACCTTTCAGTGTTGATATTGATCACTCCTGTGTGAGACAGTTTTTAAAAGTTATTTTCTTTTTTTAAAAAAATGTATTCTAGCTTTTCTTTTTCACATCACCTTCATTTTCAGATACATTCTTCCCTTCCTCCCTTCTTCTCTCTCTTGATTTTTGATTTTCTGGGGAGAAGGGAAGAGAGAGAGATGGAATAGAGGGGAAGCGGAAGAGAAGAGAGGGTAGGAAGGGTGAGGGAGAGAGGGAGAGATGGAAGAGAAGGGGAAGAGGAGAAAGAAGAGAGGGAAGGGAAAGGGAGAGAGGGGATGGAGAAAAGGGAAGAAAGGAAGAAGGGGGAGAGAAAAGGAAGGCAGAGGTAGCAGATATATATGGGGGAAAGGGAAGAGAAAAGAGAGAGGGAAGGGAGAGGGAGAAAGGGAAGGATAGAGAGAAGGGAAGAAAGGAGGAGAGAAAAGGAAGAGAAAGGAGAGAGAAATGAGAGGGAAAGGAAAGGGGGAGGGAAGAGGGAGATAGAAGGGAAGGTAGAAACAAATGTAGCAGGAGGATAGAAATAAGATAGAGGGAGATAGAAACAATTTGATTAAAATGTATAACACTCAGGAAGAGAAATGGAGGATAGAGGAAGAGGGAAAGTGATCTTCCTTTCCATCATCTCTGTCCTCTCTGTAGTATATAATCTATTGGTTCCCCCTCTCAGGCTTTATAGTCAGTGCACGGCTTTTTCCTAGAGATTTTCTGTTGTTTTAATATATGAGCATTTGAATTTCTGGGAGAAAGATGCCAAGTGTTTCTTATGCCCTTTTCTTTTCTGCATCAATAGAGAACAGTTGTGGAAACTGGTGAGGCTAGAGGGCAAGGGTCCACTATACACATTTTTGATAAATAACAAGCTCTGAGCTTAAGATTTTATTGGTTACTATTTTTAATGGTTACTTTCTTCCAGGTATCTTCACCTTTAAGAAATGAAAAGAGAGGCTCCTCATACCTCATTTCTGCCCCCGAAGGGAGCTCGGTGGAATTTGTTGACCAACATTCTCAGGGCACAGGCGGGTATTATGCAGAATCCTATTTAAAGAAGAAACGTGTCTACTGAGGTTCCCTCTATTGGTCGGTCTTCCCGTCTGCTCTGCGTAGCTCATTTCCAGGACCTCTGCTGTTCATCGCTGCCTTAAAGTTGGCCAGACTAGCCATCTCCTTGAAAAAAAAACGGATCACCGTTCCCAGGAGGAACATCGAGTGCTTCATAGATGGCAGATTTGCCAAATGAAAATAAGAAGCAATAATTAAAAAAAAAAAAAGACATCCACTGAGACCATTTCCTGCTAGTATTAGGTGCATCCTACATGATGTGTTAAACTTACCATAGATTGCTGAGATTAACAATTGTTCATTATTTTCTGACTGCAGAAACCAATTTTCCCATAATCATTTTGATACCTTCTCTAATCGTCTAAAGCAATAAAGAGGAAACCCTTGTTTCCTGAGCCTTAGGAGGGTGAGTCTAATAGACAGGTTGATTTTTTTTTTCCTTTTAATTTACCCTGTAAGCCAATGTGCATTCCAATCTATTTCTGCTAGTTAGTTTCTTTTGTAGGTGTGAGAGATCATGATGTAGCAGGAAAAACACTGGATTTGGAGTCCAAGGACCTGGGTTCGAGTTCCAGCTACTTCCTGTTACTTACCACTTGGTTGATCTTACACATACCTAAATTCCCTAGTTTCCTCATCTATAAAATGAAGAGGTTGGACCCATCGACCTTTAAGGTCCTTTTGAACCCGAAGTCTATGATTGTTTGAGCTTTGCCCACAGTTGTAAAAAAGCACGTTCCAAGCAGCAGCCATGACCTTGTTTTCAGAAAGCTTTATGTGCAAAAAGAAATTCCGGGCATACAATCAGCTTTGCAGCACAAATTCCATGCGGAGACATACAGATAGTGTGATTGTTTGGTAGGAGATGGTTAGCCATAGCTTTATTATTTTTTTTTTTTTTAGCTATTTTACTTTGAAAGTTTGAGAATTACTTTGCATTTTAAAAATCACTTCTTTTTTACTTACATGTGTGAAACAGCGAGAAGCAACTAAATAGGCTACAATTACTTTTCTTTTTCCATTGTAATTGTAAAAAACTGATTTTGATGATCTTGTTACCACATCTTTTGGCTTGGGTAATCGAGTCCTCACAAGAGGGAGCTAGCTAACTTTGACTTGGTTTTAAAGGCTCTAGGTACTTTGGGGAAAGGCCTTTGGCCCTCTGAAAGGTCCATGAATTTGAATTGGTCCATACCTCCTACCCCTGAGAGTCTTGGTATTCATTCACAAGAGACATGTAGCTGGCAGGGAGGCCAAGCTTCTTTACTCAGCTTCCTGACAGAGAGCTGAGGCATGAGGTCATTCAGTCACTAGCCCCACTGTCATTTTGGAAGCCATCTCCTTCATTCTTCCAAAGCAGTCAAGCGATCAGTGTCTTCCTTCCTATTACCCAATGAGATAAGTAAGCGCTTTTGCAAACGCCGAAGCGCTATATAAATGCTAGTGTTTATTATTATTATTATTATTATTCTTAAGGAGCCTACTGTGGTACCAGTATTTATGACCTCTTTGATCTTGAAGATCAAATGAGATATTTGTAAAGCGCTTAGTACAGTGCCTGGCACATAGTAGGTGCTTAATAAATCCTTGTTTCCCCCTTCCCTCCCATGAGTCTAAACCTTAATGTACCACCTTCAGTATAAACCCTAACCGGTACAGTACCTGACAGTACTGGCACCAAGCCTAGAGGAGGCAGGAAGCCCCTGCAATCCAGAAAGTTTCTGGATATGTGAGATACAAATGCTGTCATTGAGCAAACAGACCCTGGTCTTCAAGGATCCCAAGCTTGTGCAAAATAGAATTAAAGGTGTCCTCAGCCCCTTTTAAGATTTGCTATGTTTGAGATACAATGGAAATCTGCCCTATTTTAATTATGTCGTATGGTATTGATGCTTAATAACACTTTCTGTACTCTGTAGAGAATTTTCATTTGCTTAACTTCTTGCCTGTTCTTTCTGTTCCTTAAATCGCATCTGTTTAATTCCAGCATGTAGCCAAGTGCCTTGCACACAGTAGGCACTTAATAAATGCTTGTTGATTGATCAGACATTTTGAAAATTAAATGGGGCAGTTGCATAGCACTTTCTAAGAATTCTTCAACTTGCAAATGATTGATCAAATGAAGCTAGGACTAGACTCATGATTTCATTGATAAAGGGAACTCCCAGTGGAGAAATTTCCTCGGCCAGTGACGATGGCACGTGGGCATCTGTTACAGGTCACGTGATCTGCCCAGGGTCACTCAGCACGGAGAGGGGTGGAGATGGGGGAGGGGGGAAGGGCCTTGAACACCAGGTGTCCTGGCTATCAACCCCACCATGCTGCCTCTCATCTTTAGCAATATAATGTGATTATTCAACAGCTGGCTTGTCATTGATCTGTGCCCCATGTTTTCCTTTCCCGTGTTCCTTCCTGCCTTGCATTCAATGTTTTCAGGGATCAGTAGCCCTTCTCAAGATAGGCAAACAGGAAAGCAGAGAAGGAAAACTCCAGCATCAGGACTGTTAACCAGCAGTTGCACAGACCCATCAATGTTTATTTGTGGAGAGCATTAAAACCTTGGCCTAAAATGAAGAGTTGGGGTTACTGGGACCTTTTCATCTGGGCTATTGCTATTGCTTGTTACGACGATAATCAATAACCAGGCCCATTATTTGGGGGGGGGGGAGGACACCATGAAAATTCTGTATTATAGTTATTTTTCTATGTAATCAAACTAAAATGCTCTGTGTTCATCTAATTCTTAATATTAAAAAGACATATGCATGTCAATTCTTTATTAGATTTATTTGTATAAAGAGTAACAAAGTGCATATAGGTTGTACACAGGTTCCAAACAGGTACAATTGTGGGTAATGCTGGGAACATTCCACTACCTGCATAAGACAAACACATTGATGTGGGCAAGGGTATAAAATGAAGTCCTTAGCTCACTATATCAGTTTGAACAGCCCGTCTCTCCGTCTGTCTGTCTGTCTCTCATTACTGCCAGCCCCGAATCTTTCCCAAAAGCATTTTCCAGATAAGAAGGTGAAAAGCAATGGCACACTAGTACTATGGAGTTTTGAATGATTCTTCAGACAGACATTCCTTAAAACCATTCCTGTTCACGTTGGATTGGCGACCTCATCGTTTTCACTGGCTAGTGAACTATCCCCAAGCAATCCCCCAAGTTGGCACCTTTTAGCTGGTGCTAGCTTCCAAGCAGGGAGCAACCTGCTACCTGGTCTTGGCATCCCTGTTCCATGCTGCACACGATGGGGATGTGGTCAGTATCGAGAGACTCCCCCTAATGATAACGAGCTCAGTGCCTATGCTCATTACATGAAGGCATTTTGCCTTTCCATGTCAAGTACAGAAACGCCCAAAAGTGTAATACAATTTATATGGTGTGTCTAAATGTTTCCATCCAACATATAAAACCACAGACTTGTGGTTTTATAAAACCTGCTTGACCTCTGAAGTGTCAAAATCTTTGGGAATAATTCCTTTTTTGTAGCAAAGGTTGAACATTAAAGAGATGCATTTGCATTTTTACTTTTAAAAAAGAATGAAAAGAAAACCTATTGAGTGGCACTGGGTCTCCTCTAATTCAGCTGATTAGGACATGTTGATAACAAGGTCAACGCCACCCATTCAATTCCCAAGTCAGTTCAGATTCAGACAGAAAGAGGCTCTGTCCAACGGGCACAGGCTGCATCCCTTTGCCCAGCCAGTCTTTTTGCAGATGGTCACCAGGGATCCAAGAAGATGAGTTGTGAGAGAAAAGAGCTCAAGTCGAATTCTCTTCATTTTCAAAGGGCAGTACGTGAATGGCATTTGACAGAAGGTTTGGTCCATTTGTATAGATACTGAAAGTTTGTATGTACAATGAAAGGTAACTTGATAAGCCTACAGCCCTTGCCTCAATTTGACAAGTCAGGAAAATGGACTCAGTTTCATAACATAACTCATCACCAGCAGTGAAAGCAAATAATTTGAGAGAGGATTTGGGCCACATTTCTTGTTGCTGGAAATACCATTCTTGCGAGAAGGCATGTGAGTGTTACTAAACCACCAGCTACCAGTAAGCCCAGTGAAACGAAAGCCACTAGCTGCAGCGGCTGGTGGTAGACATCTTCCAACAAGAGGAGTGCTTAAAACGTGGGTCTCTTATATCTCACCATTCCATGATCATCGCCTATAAAGAACCACCTGAAGATATTAAGCTCCTCTGTGCACAGCAGGCACTCAATAAATAGTTTATGAATGAATGACCAAATCTGGGGAGAATACAAATGTTTTAAATTTGAAAAAAACAAAAAGAGCCCTCCTCACCCCCCAACTGAGCTTAGGGACTTGACTTCTACAGAGGGCAGGCCACCAACTGTTGGGCAACACAAACAAAAGAATGTTTTTGGGGGGATGCTTATGCTCCAACACTTAGAGGAGTGCCTTTCACACAACAGGCACTTCAAACAATGTTTGATCGATGGGATCTTATTTTATAAGTGCTTCAAATCCACAGATGAGGTTCTGAAAGGACGTTCGGTTGTTTGGTTGGTACTCCCAGCATTTCTTCATTAGTTGGTAAACCTGTAAAAGAAAAAATAGCAATAGTAACAATGCTGGTGTTAGGCTGGCTTGGGTTGGGTTTGCTTTTTAAAACGGATTACAAAAAATGAAAGTTATGAGTCAAAAAACAGATCATTTAAAGTGAGATTAGAGTATTTGGCAGAAAGATACAACTGAACTGGATGCAGTTTGCAAAGTTCAGTAAGCTTATCGGTTCACCCATTGTCCACACCAACTCAAAAAGCTACCAGTTCTTTCTGTAATCCAGTTCGGGAAGGAAGTCTAGGGTCATAGATACAACAACAAGCCTGGAGTTGATTGATCCAATTCCAGATTGGAAATTAATTTACAGACCATTCATGCTTCATTTACATCCTTCCCCCAATTCCTGCTGCTCAATTATGGCCAAAATTACCTCTTATGACATTTTGAAATTATAGTTTTGAATCTAATCTTAAAATTTGAAGGCTCTATTGAATACAGAAAAGGTAATATACTCAGTCACACCACATTCAGTCTCAAGGTTCTAGCTGCCTCAGTGGGCTTAGAGATGGCAAAACATAAATAAAGGCAGAGGGACACATAATGTAGAGTAGGAGATCTGGCTTAAGATGTGGAATGATTTTTTTCCCTCATGTCTCAGCATCTGAAAAGTCTCTTTAAAGGAATATCCTCCCTCTCATCATCTACTTCCCGTCCACCCAGGATCCCCATGTGACCCAGTGGTCATCTTGGTGTATTACAATAGAATGTCCCATGAATACCTCTTCTGGGCAGTTAGGTGGGCACTGTAAACGTTTTCCGTCCTTTAATGCACGCACAAGCCTTGTGACAGTCATCTGTCCTTGAGTCGGGCCGATCATCTTTAAGAACATCTGGACAAAACAAAACCATTGAAAGTATTTGACCCTGGCTGTTACTTAACAATTTCACCTCGTTCTCACGCTCTCAATTTCTAATTTGTTTGGTTTAAGGATAAGCAGTAAAGTTGGCTTTACTCTTTCCTTTACCTATAGGAAAATGTCCACTTTCTTTGGCTGGACATTCAGGGCCTTCACCAGTCTGGTGAAATCCTCCCTTTTCACTTTTTTTTTCTCTTACTCCTTTACTATTACTGCTGCTGCTGCTATTACTACTACTGCTTACTGATACTAATAATAATGATAATAGTACTACTAATAATAATGACTTAAATACTATCCTGGTTCACATCTCCCATGTGTACTATGAAGCCTCTCTGACCCTTCCAGGCTACAGTGATTACACCTTCCCCTGATCTCAGGACCCTGACTTTCTCTGCCTCTTCTTTGGCATTTAAAAGCCGTCTGGTCAGGAAGACCTGAGCTCAAGTCCAGCCTCATGCACTCTCTAGCTGGGTGACCTTAGGCAAGTCACTGAAACTCTCTCAGCCTCAGTTTCCCTATCTGTAAAGCAGAGACAAATAAGAGCACCTGCTTTTTTCGTGAAGATTAAATGAGATAACATATGTAAACCTGAAAGCACTAGATAAATACCAGCTATTATTATTACTGTTCTTATTTTCCCACCTCCTTGAGGACCAGGACTAGATTATTACTATTCTGTAATATGTAGCTCAAAACACGTAGCACAAGTATTCAATATTTATTTGTTGAATGAACCAACTCAAACGGAAAAAAATTAATTTTCTCTTTCCACCTGAGTGGAGTTTCTGTGTTATAATAATCCCATTTTAAAAGACTCGGGAAATTAGTCAGGAGTGGAGGATCTGGGTGATGAGAGCAGCGCCTTTTATTCGTGTGAGCTTTGGGGGGAAAGGCAAGAATAAAAATTACCGCCATGGGACTGGATTCTGAATCGCAGTAGGTGAGGAGTTCATGTAACGTGACCCCAAATGACCAGACATCAGAGGCGATATAAAATTTGCACTGGACTAAACACTCTGGGGCATACCTAGAAGGAAAGACAATATGAATCATGGGATTTCTTGGAGTGAGAAATTGACAGACTTCATTGATCACAAGTGAAACAGACCAGGGTTAGCGGGAATACTGGAGGTGAGTCTAGAGACTTGTCTCTGGGGTTCGCCTCTCTGACCCTCTGTCTCCTCATCAGTAACTCACAGATAACAGTATCTGCACTCTTCACCTCCTTGGGAGTAGTGAGGAAAGTGCTGTTTTAGCCTTTAAAAGTACAGAGGTGAGTGACAGGACCCTGCTGCTTTCAGGATTCGCATTTCCCTGATGCCTGAGATACTCCTCGCACTGGGCACAACCACTTTTTTTCTGTGGGGGAAGATTTCTTAAGTGTAGGACAAGGAAAATCCCTTTACCAAGGCAGATCTGTGACAGTTCTGGAATATAAAGTCTGGCTGGCTGGGGCACTGACAGGGTCAGACTTGCCAGGGTCATACAGACGTCATGTATCAGAGGCAGTGCGTGAACCCAGGCTTTCCTGACTGAAGCCAGCTCTACCCAAATGGTTTGATGAGTTCCTCTGACTAATCTTAGGCTGAGGAGCCTTTCCAAACAGCCAGGCTATTCCTAAAACAATGGATGAAAAAGGACCTTGGGCAAGTCACTTGGTTTCCATGGGCCTCAGTTTCCCCATCTGTAAAGGGGGAAGATGTGCCAGATAACCTCTGAGATCCCTTTGGGCTCATGAAATGGCTCTTATTGACCTAAACCTTTCCCCATCAGCAGGATGTTGGGCTCAGTGGTCTTTGACGACCCCACATCACCTCCATAGGACAAAGAGGAGTATTCTCATCTATGAAATGGGGGCATGTTAGCCCCAGCCCCATCAGAGTGCGGCAAGGCTCAAACGATGCTATGTGTTATTGGTATTTGGCTCTGTTCCTTACCAGAAGACAGGACTGTCCCGATCGTCCTTCACTGTGTAGTACTCCTTGTCTGTTTCAATGGCCTTCGTTAAGCCAAAATCTCCGATCTTCACACGGTGCTCGTTTTCAACAAGGACATTTCTCGCTGCCAAATCTCGGTGGACATACTGGCAGGACCCCAGATAGTCCATCCCCTGAGGAAGCAAAAGAGCGTGAGGCTCCCATGCCACATTCACCCAAAAGGACCACCTGCACAGCCTGAAGGGTTGTTTTTCTTCATTTTTTTTAACCCAGCAATGACTTCAGAGGGGTAGCAGGTCCTGGCAGACACAGGGCAGATGTGGAGTCAGGAAGACCTGTGTTCGAATCCCGCTTCTGACACTTCTCAGCTGTGCGATCCTGGACATCATTTAACTTTTCAGGATCCCAGGCAACTCTCTCAGACTACAGTTTAGAGAGGAGTCATGATTCTGCATCAGGGGAAGGCATTTCACCCTAGTAATTCCCTACACTGATGAAGCCGCATGTCATTAAGAGGACGTGAACACGCCAAATTCTTTAGCTGCCCTTTCATCTGTGCAGGGCTTCCTTTCCTAAGAAAGGTCAGTACTGTATCCACTAGTCCATGATGACCCCCTTCCCTATGGTGGCCCTGGGTTCAAATCCCAACTGCTACTCTGGACTGTCACCCGTCTCAGCTGTTTCCTCACTGCCCTGTGGGCCCTTCTCCCATTGGTGAATTCTGCCCAGAACCCCCATGTTGGGGCGGGCCCCAGACCAGCAATTTCTGATCCTCCAGGCCAGGGCCACTAAACCATACAGAGGGATCCCTGCAAGCCACAGACTGACTTAGAAAAACATACATGTGTAGATTTAAATTTTTTTGTTGTTGTTGAATGGTTTTCAGTCGTGTCCAACACTCTGTGACCCTATTTGGGGATTTCTTGGCAGAGATCCTGGAGTGGTTTGACATTTCCTTCTCCAGCTCATTTTACAGATGAGGAGACCGAGGCAAACAGAGTTAAGTGACTTGCCTAGGGTCACACAGCAAGTAAGTGAGGCCAGATTTGAACTAAGGAAGAGGAATCTTCCCAACTCTAGGACCAGCGCTCTGCACTATGGCGCCACCTAGTGACCTGTTTGCTACACGGACAGCACCTACATCCCAGGGTTGTCTGGATGACCAAGTGAAATGGCATTTGTAAAGTGCTTAGCGCACTACCTGGCGCATAGTAAGTGCTTATAAACTAACTATAAACTGTATGACCTTTGACAGGTCACCTACCCTCTTGGAGGCTCATTTTTCTCATGGAAAATGAGGACGTTAGACCAGCTAACCTAAGGTCCTTTCTGGTTCTGAATCCAAAATCCCATAATCTTGTAAAAATAAAACACCAAATCAGCATGGTGAAAAACTGACAAACCAAAACCTTCCCCGGAAACAAAGACTACTAGGGGGCGCTATATTGCACAGAGCACCAGGCTTGGAGTCAGGAAGACTTGAGTTCAAATCCAGCCTCAGACATTTACTAGCTGTGTGACCCTGGGCATGTCACTTCACCCTGTTTGCCTCAGTTTCCTCATCTGTCAAATGAGCTAGAGAAGGAAATGGCAAACCACTCTAGTATCTCTGCCAAGAAAACCCCAAGTGGAGTCATGAAGAGTCAGACATGACTGAAAAGTGATTGAACAACATTCCAGGAAACAGGACACCGGCCCTGCCATTCTCGGGGCATCCAATGATAGGCCACCTTCCTTACCTTGCAAATCTGAACCGCGTACTTCAGCTGCTGTTTGAGGTTGATTTTGTTTTTATTCCTAGGAAGATATTCCTTCAGGCTCCCAGAAGGCAGGAACTCCATAATAAGTTTAATCCTATTTCCTCCTGTTTAAAAAAAAAAAAAAAAGGAAAAACATAAGAATCTAAGGTGGTAAATTGCTGCTTTTTAATTAACTCATTTTCCTGCTGGCTTCAAAATAAGCCATGAAAAAAGGAGCCCACATGACTGGGTTAGAAGTAAATTCTTCTTTAGATGATTAATTCTGAAGACACGTTACCAGTTACGAATACAGTCCATAGCCCTCAGATAACTGTACGCCACTGGAAGGTAGGTCCTGTGTCTCCTGGGTACTTGAAGGAGCTATTTTGTTCTAGTGGAAGCCAGGAAGGCCTGAGATCAAATCTCCTCTCAGACATTTTACTGACCCTTTTACCCAAGGTAAACTTTTTAACCCGGGAGCCTCAGTTTCCTCATCTATAAAGTGAGCATAGTGACAGCCCTTACCTCACAGGGTCCCAATGAGAATCAAATAAGAGAACTGGTCTTAGCCAGAAATGGTGGCATTGTCTTTGTATCACACCTCCACCTGGCCCCAAGTGAAAAGCAATTCACGTGGATGGGTGCTGACTATATGTGTTTTGAATGAATGAATGACCACATGAGGACAATGAGAAATCCAAGGCTAAAAGCTTTCCTCTCTTGGTTATTTCCAATTTATCCTGTTTATAGTTTGTCTATACCAGTGGCCTACAGGCCACATGTGGCCCTCTAGGTCCTTGGGTGTGGCCTTCTAGGTCCTTGGATGCGGCCTTTTGACTGAGTCCAAGTTTTACAGAACAAATCCTTTTATTAAGGGGACTTTACCAGATGGTTTGCATGGTTTCCCCTCCAGTAGAAAGTGAGTTCTTTCAGTGTCTTTTGCCTTTCCTTGTGTCCTCAGCATTTAGTGAAGTTCCTAGCATACAGTAGGTGCTTAATAAATGCTTATTTACTGACTGACTAATGCACTGACGTATCTCAAACCAAGAGTAAGAAAAGTAGGGCAAACACTGACTTGCAGACCATTCAATGTGGTTGCTCTCGGCCAAGCACTACCAGCGGATACGTGAGGTTATTAAAAAATCCAAAAGTGCCCAGGACTCTTCCCTTGCTTAGGGGAAGAAGCTGAAAGGATTGGGTGCTGAAGGGAAGCCTGCTGGGTAGGAGGGCATTGGGCGCCATTCCAGAGTGCTCCAGACTCTGTGCTGAACGCTGCTCTGTACAAGGCTTGGGCCCTATGCGGGGAGAGAGGCCAGATGGACCAGCAGGCCAGCAGGCAGGCACCTGGCGTGGCTTTTTGTCCTGTTCAAAATACGAGGCTCAGCTTCCTTTCCCCCTAACCCCCCCATCCCAACATCTAGCCCTGATGTCAGCCTGAGTCAGCCCCACCCCTGCCCTGCCCCTCCAGGAAAGCCTCTCATACCGTCCTCTGTACAAATCCCTTTGTATTTCACAATGTTTTCATGATAAAGGTTCTTCAAGATTTCGATCTCCTTCTTCAGGTCCGCTATCTGGTTTCCCCCACTCTCTGGCTTCAGAGACTTGACCGCAACCTGCTCTCCGGTGTTGTCCCCCTCAGGGTCATACCTGCAGAGTTCAACTTTCCCAAAGTGGCCCTGGGTGATGAGACACAGAGAGGGGGAGGGGAGGAGGGAGAGAAGGGGAGAGGGAAGAGGGGGAGGGTGGAGAGGAAGAGGGAGAGAAGAGGGAGAGGGGGAGAAAGAAAGAAGAGGGAGAGGGGGAAAGCAGGAAGAGAGGGGAAAGAAAGGAAAAAGGCAGAGAGGGAGAGGGCAGAGGGCAGGTTCAGGTTCAAGCTTATTTGCTGTTCCTCATCCACAAGATCCCATCCCCCATCTCCACGCCTTTGCGTGGGACGTCCCCATGCCTGGAATGCACTCCCTCTCCACTTCCACTTCTATTCTAGAATCTCTGACTTCCTTCAGCGTTCAGTTTCAGTACCCTGTCAGAAACAGTGGCATAGAACACCTGAATCAGGAAGACGTGAGTTCAAATCCAGTCTTAGACACTTCCTAACTGTGTAAACCTGGGCAAGTCACTTAACCCCTGACTGCCTCAATTTTTTCATCTGTAAAATGGGAATAATAAGAACACCTCCCTCCCAGGGTTATTGTGAGGCTCAAATGAGATAATAATCATAAAGCACTGAGCACAGTGCCGGGCACGCGGTTAAAATGGTAAGCGCCAAATAAATGCTGAAACCGCCTCCACCAAGAGTCCAGCTCCTGCACTGTATTAAGTGACTTGCCCAGGGTCACACAGCTAGAAGATGTCTGAGGCAAGATAAGAACTCCACTCTTCCTGACTCCGTTCCAACGCTGCATCCACTAGCTGCCGTCTCTAAGGAGATACCAGGGTTCACAGGTCACAGCACAGGATTCATTGGCCAGTAGGACCTTTTGGAGAAGTACCTCAGGACGGTGCAAAGAGCTCTGGGTATCCTTCTTGATGTCACCGTCTGCCAGCTGGGTAGAGGGGAGTCACTTACACACCTACTCTGCCCACCTCCCATGGTGACTCTGAGTCCCAAATACTGAAGGAGGAGGGCGTGCCCAGAGCATGAGAAATGCCGTCCAACAGAAGGCGTTCCTTTTCTGCTGTGCATTTACCTCTCCCAAGTCACGGATCCTCTTCAAGAACCGCTTTTCAAAATGGGTGGGATCTACCTCAGCCATTGGTTGTTTCTCTGAAAGAATATCCGGGTCTAGAAAAGTATAAAAGGAAAGGCTTTGCTTTTAATCTTTGTTTTCCAATTTGGACACATGCTTTAACAAGGACTCCGGGCCACATACGCTCACGGGAGCTAACACGCCCATGGCCAGCTTCCTGGTGGCCTGCTTAGCACCGTCACAGCAAAGAAGGACTTACTCTGTTCTTCTAGTTTATTGATGTCTCTCATGATGGCGCGGAAGAAGGGTCTCTGACTAGAGTCGTAGTTCATGCACTGCGTCATCAGGTCAGCTAGCTCCCTGCACGAGGGGGTGACCGGCATAACTCGCCCTTCATAAAACCGCTCTTTCTGGAAGAAACAACCATGAGGGCCACGAGTGAGGCGTCAGAGGCAGCAGAGATCCAAGGGAAGCACTTACCCACATTCTCTTGGGACAGAAGGTTTCCTTCATTCATTTGTTCCTCTTGATGCTAGCGCCTTCCCTTGGAGAGGACTTCCCATTTACCCATATGGATCCTGTGTGTGGTGGGAGCATTCTCTACCATTAGAAGCTGGGCTCTTTGACGGCAGGGCTGGTGTTTGCCCTTCTTTGTATCCCAGCACTTAGCGTAACATTTGGCACAAATGCTTGTTGACCAAATCCTTTCCCTCGAACCTCACAAGCAGCTTTGGGATGGGGAAGCATTGAAAACAGGGGGAGGCATCTCGAAGCCATACCACCACCTGCTTTCCATTCATCATCCCAGCTCCCTTCTAGGGGGAACTTGGAATTCAGCCCTGGAATCACCCAGGGTGTCGTGGATGAACGTTTGCTGTATCTTACCCAGATCCAGGCCTCCACCTCACTTCCTAGACAATTACACACACCCACACAGACACACCCTTCCGGCTTTCTTTGACACACTTTCTTCTCTCCTTAGAACTGAAACTCCTCTAGAACAAGAACATGACTGGCACACAGTAAGCATATAATAAATGCTTATTGACTGACTGTCAATAAGCTTATATTGTCGGCAAGCTTGCTTGGATTTGCATCCATCTCCCTTAGAATGGTGCCTGGTGCATAATAATGCTTCATCCATCTATTTACCTCTGCTAGCGTCTTATCTTTCAAGGGGATTTCTCCGTTGTAGCAGATCTCCCAGAGGGTTGTGCCAAAGCTCCATTTATCAGCAGCCACGCTCAGGTTCTTGGAGTCATCCACGCATTCTGGTGCAATCCAGGGGATCCGTTCCACACACTCTGTCGAAAGAAAAACAAAAAGATTGCCCCCAAACACAACACTGAAATTCTAGTTTCTGAAACGAACACCTGAAACTGACTTGGGACGTCCGCAAAAGCCACGTTCCAACCCTGCCTCCGGTTCACTGGCTGTGTGACCCGGCGTCTGGAAACCTGATAGTAACTACCTCCCAAGCCGTCGTCGTTGTCCTCCCTCTTCGTCATCTTCGTCGTCTTTGTCTTCTTCATCATCTTCTTCTTTGTGTTCACCTTCTTTGTCTTTGTCATACTCTTTATCTTTGTCGTCTTCATCTTCGTCTTTGTCATCATCTTCTTCATCTTTTTCATCTTCATCTTCTTCTCTTCCTGATGCTCCTCCTTCTCCTTCTTCTTCCCCAACCAATAGCAGCCTCTGAGTGAAACTCAATACACATCTTGAAATCTCTCCTGCTCTCAAGCCCACACTGAAGTGTCCTTCCTCTTCTAAAGAGAGGGGCAGTAGGATGACCTCACTGGCTCAGCCAGCCAAGCATTCCAAAAATAACAGCTCATGTTTCTATTGTGCTTTGAGATCACAGAGTGTCATCCCCTGCATTATCCAGAGTATCCTAGAATCCTCAAAGTCATCGAGTCCAGCCCTTCATCTTTTTTTTTCAGGCAATTGGGATTAAGTGACTTGCCCAGGGTCACATATCTAGTAAGTGTCAAGTATTTGGTTTGAGGCCGGATTTGAACTCAGGTCCTCCTGACTTCAGGGCCGGTGTTCTATCCACTGCACCACCTAGCTGCCCCTCTCCCACTGAATCCTTGTAGAAGCCTTGTGAACGAGGTAGATTTCTTTGGGTTTTGTGTTTTTTTTGCCCACATCTGTGATTTTGTTGGGGAGTTCCAACGGAAGCTGGTACCTCCTTGGTGACTTACAATCTTAAGAGTCTTGTCTGGGGCCTTTGAGAGGTGAAGTCACTTGTATGGGCTCACACAGCCAACATGTGACCTTGGCAAGTATTGATCCCAAGTATTTCTGACTCCAAGCTCTACCTTCATCCCCAACACCATGCTGCCCCCCATGAGGTAGATGATGGCAAGTTTTCTTATCCTCATTCTACAGATAAGGAAATTGAGGCTAATGATTTGTTGAGGTCCACACTTTTAGTTAAATGATGGAGCTACAATTTGAACCCAGATCTTCCAGTCTTTACTAACTCCATCTAGACATCTTGAATCTCTACTTGGAGGTGAGAAGTAGAGGAAGGAAGTGATAAAGGGTAGAGAAATATAGGGAGAGAAGGGCTGGGGAAAGGTAGGGAAATGTACCATTTCATAAATAAGTTTATCCATTGGTTGGCAATCTTTGAACCAGGTAATCTTGGTGCCAAAGGCAATCCACTCTACAAAGAGACCAGAACTTCCCTGCCTTGACATCTGGAAACTCACCTTTGACAAGTACATCTGTACTCATGGGCTCAGACATCTAAGACATAAAGATGGCAACCATCTATAGTGATGCAGAAAGCTCATATAGTAGTTCACCTCTACGCCCTTCCTTTGTTCTATTTAATGCTATAATAATGGTCCGTGTATGTGTGTGTGTGTGTGTGTGTGTGTGTATCCATGTGTGTGTCTGTGTGTGTATGTGTGCGTGTGCATATCCATGTGTGTGTCTGTGTGTGTGTGTGTGTGTGAGATATCCCCCTGCCAGGTTATAATCTTGCCATATTTATCTTTGTAACCCCCCCCTCCCAACGCAGCCCTCTGAATAGGAGCGCCTTGAACAAAGCTATTGTTTCACTCGTTGTATTTGGAGCCCCAGCATCTAGCAGAACAATCCTTACTACATAGTAAGTACTTCAACACTGCTCATTAAATTGAATTGAATTAATGGAATTGAATTCAAATTAATATATGTTTACAAATAATTCAAATGGAATTAAATTCAAATTAATATATGTATACAAATAATTCAAATTGAATTGAATTAATTGAATTCAAACATATGTATACAAATAATTCTAATTAAATTAATTGAATTCAAATTAATATATGTATATACAAATGATTCAAACTGAATTGAATTCAAATGATTTAAATATATTATATACATATGTAGACAAATAATTCAAATTCAATTTATTGGACTGAATTAGTTGAAAACATGGCTGGGACCTGACCCATTCCCCAGCCTCATTCTGTGTAGGTTTTCACCTCAGTTTTGCTCTCTTCTGAGGCAATAGGGCATCAGGGGCGTCTAAACGGGACAAGTCAGCCTGTCCTCACTGTCTCCCAACCACAACCACCACCTCAAGCCTCTGACTGCACCATTTCCTGGGCTTCTGGGCACTTCATGAGGGCCTCTGACAAGCCACTTTGTATTCATTGAAAGGACACATCTGCTGGCTCTCTTTAAACCCAATGATGTTGTAAGAGGAAGTGGGAGACCAGTGAGACAGCAGATAAGAGAAGCTACAGTGACTTTCAAAATGAACACAGCAAAGACGCTATTCCAGGAGAAAGTGTTGATATGGCTTTTTTTGTGAGCCATCCCCCACCCCCACCCCCACCAATCCCCACCCCCACCCCGAGCAGAAAGCTGAGCCAGTGCCAGGCAGACATACCCTGTCGAGAGAGCACGGTGATGGGGATCCCAGGATCGCTGAGCTTGATAAAGGGGCTGCACTCACCATCCAGGCCCTCTCTGGCCAAGAGGACATTTTTAGCGCACACATTCCCATGGACCAAATCTTTGTCCTCCTATAAAAGAAGAGAGACCCCCCACGGTGAGCAGGCCAACCCCGGGGCAAACAATGAAGGCTGTTTTCATCTCCCCGGGACAGAAAGTCTCCAGGAAGTCTTGGAGACATTCTGGCTTGACTCTGCAAACTCAGCTGTTGTTGGTATTCTCCCCCAGACAGTGGAGAATTGCTAAGCATTAGGGGTGACGTAGTCGATCGAGAGCAGAACATGGAGTCAAGGGGGCTTGGGGTCAAGTCTTGCCTCGGACAAATGCTGGATGTTTGACCACAGATAGGTCACGTCACCTTAGACCAGAAGGATTAAGAGATCAAAGACTCAAGGCTGGAAAGGACCCAGAAGCCATCTAATCCAACCTCTTCTTTTCACTAAATAGGAAACTGAGGCCCAGAAAGGAGCAACGTTTCAGTCGCTACAGTTGAGCTGTGGAGAAGGTGCCAATCAGAATAGGCAGAAAGAAATTCCTTGCTGAGAACTCTCTAAACCAACGAACTCCCAAGTCAGGTTTTCATAAAAGCTGAAGATGAGAGAGGTGAAGGAATCTTCCCAAGGACACAGGAAATGGCCGGTTAGACTATGAAGCCCAGGCTCCTACACGCATTCCTGAGTCCCTTCTTCTGGCCCATCACGTTTCTGTTCTCCATTTCTCTTCAGCTACTTGAGTGTGAAATTACTCACATCTCCTGGACCAGAAGTGTGCATCCCAGAGGGAAACACGCACAAACCACGCTCACCCTTCTTGACTTCTCAGTGGCAGCATACCCATTCTTTTCTCCCTTTATCTCCTTCCCAAGGTTGACATGACTGACTTCCGCAATCCCACCCTATCCCCTTCCCCTACTTAGCTCTATACCTGACACTCAAATGCCAAGGTCCAGTTCTGGACCCCCCACTGAGGTTTCTCCCTACATCCTCCTGGCCACTCTCTCCTCCTGACCATTCCCGCCATGGAGAGAGATGACAAGGATAAGGGCTGCTGGCTGCTGAACGCTGAGGAAGCCAGCCCGGGGTGAAGCTAATCAGGGTTTGGTCTTACCAAGTAACTCAGAGCACTGGCCAGCTGTTTGGCAACCTTGAATTTCCACGGTGTGGTGAGGAGTTCACTTTTCCGATGCATGAAGAGGTCCAGGGGCCCAAACTCCATAAATTCCTCTACCATGATGTCTGAGGGCACAGAAAGACAGGGCATGGCTGTTCAGATCCCACCCGTTCACCTAGGCCAATCCCTCCCCCTCCCCCAAGCCAATCACTCCTTCTCAGAAGACCAAGAGCAGCTAACATTTCTCTACAGCTTAATGGACATTGTCTCATTTCAACATCACAACAACCCTGGAAGGGAAGTACGCTGCGATTTACACCATGACTGCTTCCATTTCACAGATGAAGCACTTAAAGTTGCTTCACAGAGTTAAGTGACTAGCTCAGGGTCACAAAACTAGTTAAGTGATTGAGAGAGGACTTGAATGCGCGTCTTCCTGCCCCAAATTTAACAGCTGTCCACTGTGCAAACAGACCACGTCTCTGGACACAAGGTGACAGAAAAAACTCTCACTGGACATCTGTGCTAGAGTCCCAGTTTCATGATTAAGTACCCATAACCTAAGACATTCAGTATCTCAGTTTCTCCCTATGCAAATTAACAATAAATAATTGCGTTCCCATAACTCCTGGGGAGAGTGTAGGGGTGTTATAGATACAGCTGTGGAAACACAGAGAGAGAGACACAGAGACAGAGACAGACAGACAGACAGAGAGACAGAGACAGAGAGAGGAAGGAGGAGGAGGAGGAGGAGGAGGAGAGGGGGCAGCACAGATACACGACAGAATGTGAGAGCTTGTCTCAGCAACCTTTCTTTTGTTTACCTTTGAATATTTCATAAAATCATAGATTTAGAGGAGGAAGGGACTTCAGCAGTCATCTACTCCAACTTCCTCATTTTTACAGATGAGGAAATACGGCCCCAAGAGGAAGGTTCTCTGTCTCAGTCTTCCCCCTCTCTCTTTCTCTATTTATATCTTCTTGCCCTCCTCTGTTCTCTCTTGCTTTCTTCTCTGTGCCTCTCTTCTCTCCCTGTCTCTCTGTCTCTTTCTCTCTGGCTCTCTCTTTCTGTCTCCCCCCTTCTCTTTCTTTCTCTCTCTCCTCTCCCTGTCTCCCTGTCTCTCTGTCTCTCTCTCTCTCTCTCTGTCTCTCTCTCTCTCTCTCTGTCTCTGTCTCTCTCTCTTTCTCTCACTCACACACACACACACACACGGATGAGAGCTCAATAACTACAAGAGACTTCAGATGCCCTTCGACCTGTTACCTCATTTTACAGAAAAGGAAACAAATTCAGGGAAGTTAAATGACTTTCCTTGGGTTAAACTGGTACTAAAGGTCAATGGTGGGATTTGAACCCAGGTCCTTGGATTTCAAATCCACCCTTCTTTCCTATGTATCAAATTGTCTTTTGCTGATATTTTTTCTTTTTGCATAACCTTCACTTCCAAATATCTACCCCTCCCTTCTCCTAACCAAGGAATCATCTCTTACAACGAAGCACAAATAAGAAGGGAAAAAGTCAACTCAACGGGCACATCCACTGTACATGAGAACGTTTGCACCATTTCACCTCTCTGGCATCCTTTTCTATTTGGTAAATACACCAGAACAGACACGCTCTGGGTGCTGGAGCGCCCCTCCAAAGAAGCAAACTCACTTTCCACATCCCGGACACAGACGCCGTAGAGATACACGATGTGCTTGTGGGAGACTTGTCTCATCATGCTGGCGGCCTCGAAGAAAGCCTGCGTGGAAATTTGAGAATTGGGGTTGGGGAGGACAGAATCACACCGATCAAAACGCCAGCCTTGGAACCCCCTGGAGGAGCTGAGGTCACAAACACTGGAAACCTCCTCCCCAAGCATGTTCCACGTGACAACCCCCAGCATGAACACATGCATGCACACACCTATATGCACATACATGCACATGCACACACATGTTCAAAGATGAGGCTACGGCCTGGTTTCAGGACATGCTGGAAGATTCTCACCGAGACACAATGCTCCTTTAAACCCACTTGTAGGGCAAAGGCCACAGGACATGCCAGCTACAGATGGCCAGAGCTGACTGGAAGACGAGTGAGGGGGAGAGCAGCCTTGGAGGATGGACTTACCAGAGAAATGTCCCTGTGACTGGGGTCCAAGACTTTGAGAATCACTTTCATCTTTTTCTCATCGGAGCTGCCTTCCTCATCCCTGTAGTCCAGGGTCCCTGAGTAGATCTGGGTCCGAGTGCCTCGTCCCATGTGCTCTCCCTAAACAAAACCAACGGAACAAGGGAGGGAGCTCAGTAATCACAGAGGCTGGAGGTGCTGGGCTGAACAGGACTGGAGGAGAAGGAGGTGCCGGCCAGGAGGGCTCGACAAAACCCGATGGGGGCAAAGGGGCCTCAGCATTGCTAATCCCTATGGTGCCTTGAGAAAAGACCTCGTGGACAAATGTCCATCCTCAAAGAGAGCAATGCCACATCACTCTCACTCTCCATGACTCTGTGTACCTTGAAATGACCAGTGACCCAAAGGAATAAAATTCTGACTCAATCCTACTTCACGAAATGCTTCCTAACTCTGTCCATTCCATTAACACGGATTAGGGAGGAGAAGAGGAAGGAATAAGCAGTTATATATCACCCACTACCTGCCAGGCATGTGCTAAGCACTTTACAAATATCACCTCATTTGATCCCCACAACAATTCTGTGAGTTAGGTTATTCTTCTCATTTTTAAGCTGAAGAAACTGAGGTGAACAGAAGTTAAGTGACTTGCCCAGGGTCACACAGCTACTAAATGCCTGAGGTTGAATTTGAACTCTTGTTCTGAAGCTTACTATCTGTGTGACCGTGGGCAAGTTGCTTCACTCCAGAGGCCTTGGTTTCCTCACCTGTAAAATGAGAGGGATTGGACTAGATGACTTTGAAGGTCCCCCTCCCCTTCCACCGCCCTTCTGTGTCCTGTGGGCTAGCCTCGGCTCTCTTGTCCCCCTTCACCTACCACGGCTCACACCACACCCTACCAATCTTAGGTCACCTGACCATTGGTTTTCTCTCCTCAGACTCCAGGGATGCTAAACAATACTTGGAGAAAGCGAGGAGTTAACAATCCCGCCATCTGTCTCCACCAGGAGCCAACCATTTACTCTCTCTCATCTCCCATCAAAGGATGCGACCTTTATCTTCAGGACAGAATCACAGCTATTCAATGTCAGAGGCAGGAATCAAAGTCTAGTCTGGAACCCTACCCACTGCACCCACCCCACCGCCTCTTGGCTTTGCCCAGAACAGGCAACTGAGACATTTTTGTTGGTTAACGGATCCTCTGGAAGGAGATAAAGCTCCACGGAGGCTCCAAGCGGATGGAAACAAGGATCGCTCTTTGCCCAACCTGATTCATTTGGATATTAGCCGACATTTCTCATCTGCTCTTAGGAAGGGCTCCTGCCCAACGCCATCCTTCAAGGGTTATTGATTAAAGCTGCCATATTTATGCAGGATTTGCCTGGGGTTTATGGGCAGTCACATGCCTGCAGCATCCCAGAAATGCCATTGAGAGTTCAATGCAATTACTGCCACTGAAAGGGCCCTTTGGATGCAGGGAAAACTTTCCAGTGTTCACATTCCTGAAAATCCCAGGCCATCCCCAAGACCACTAGAGGAATCCATCCGAGACACAAGGATGCGCAGCAGGCGAGCTGAGAGCTGCAAGTGCCTGGGTGCGGACAGAGAACCCGGACTTGAAGCCTACTTTGCTGCTGATCGATGCGTGTAACCTTGGACAGATCCCTTCACTTCTCTGGCCTCCAGGCTCCCTGTCTGTAAAAGCAGGAAGCTAGGTCCTCGTTCCTTCTGGCATGATAACCATGCTCCTGTGACTCCATTCTATTGCTTTTTTTTGGGTGGGGGGATCCAGACCTGTGATTTTATTCACTCACTGGGAAGTCTCAGTGAGTCGATTCCCTTCACCAATGCAAGCGCCCAGGCTCAGCAGCCGGTAGGGGTCAGAAGGCAGAACATGAACCCAGGTCTCCCTACTTCCGAGGCCAGCTCCCTAGCCTGTCCTCTGCCTCCCATTTTCAATGGGAATTCACCTTCTGAGGGGCTAATTTTAAGGGAGGAGGCAGCATGGCTGAGTGGATTAGAGGTAGGTGGGCTCTGGCACTAACCAGCTGTGGGATCCTGGGTGCGTGTCCCCTGATTCTCTGACCCTAGAGTAACTCCTCAGGACGTGGTAGAAGGGCGCTGGCTTTGGCGTGAGAAGACTCGGCTTTCACGTCTCTGCCACTGACTATCTGTGTGAACTTCCCTGGGCCTCAGCTTCCTAATCTACTGAAAAAGAGAAAGTCGGCAGGGGATGTGGATGAGCCGGATGGTCTCTGGGGTTCCTGCCAGCCTAAGTTCTATGCTTTGATGATCTCCTAATTCATAGACAGGCCGCAATCTGCCTTGACTGAGGGAGTTTTCATGTTGAAATCACAGTTCCTTCACCAAGCAATGACTAAACATCATGGTGGGCGAGGGATACTTCTAGTCAGTCACTTAGGGCCAACCAGCAATTATTAAGCTCTCATTGTGTGAAGTACTAGAGATACAAAGAAAGGTTTGAAAAGGTTGCCTGCCCTCAAGGAGCTCACATTCTGACAGAGTAGACAATATGGATATAAATAGACACACACAAGATCTATACAGATTACATGGAATCTCAGAGAGAAAGGCACTAGCAGATGGAGGGACGTCCTTCTGCAGGTGGGACTGGAGCTGAGTCTTGAAGGAAGCCAGAGAAAGGAAGGTGCAGATGTGAGGAGGTAGAATATTCCAGACGTGGGGCACAGTCCGTGCAAAGGCACGGAGACAGGAGACACTCTAATACTCCAGGGTGTCAAAGATCCCGCGCTTCATCAGGATGGATACTCCTTTCACTGACACTGATTGTGACCCACTTAAGATGTGAAGGTCGCCGTGGTGGAAAAATTCATCCCTCGTAGACGACCAGTTCAAGTCTCTCCCTATCAGACGAGGTCTTGTCCCAAGTTGGCCAACACACAGTCCATTGGCAGGCTCATGCTAGTCATAGTCAATTAGCATCCGTTAAGCCCCTACTATGTGCCAGGCACTGCGCTAAGTGCTTTACAAATGTTATCTCATCAGATCTTCACCACAACCTTGGGAGGTAGGTGGTATTATTATCCCCATTTTACAGATGAGGATGCTGAAGCAGAGAGAGGTTAAGTGACTTGCCCAGGGTCACATAGCTAGCAAGTATCTGAGGCAGGATTTGAATTCAGGTCTTGTTCACTCCAGGCCTCTAAGTATGTGGGGAAGAATGGGAGAGAAAAGAACAACAGTGGGAAACGAAAGATTTTCAGAATCACAGGCAGGCTCTTCTATCCCTGTGTTGAGTCTCTTCTCTCTGGCAGATGAACGAGGCCTCGGCAAACCCACGTCCGTCCGTCTCTCCACTACCTTTGGAGCTGGGGGGCCTGCGTGACCTTGTTACAAGACAGGCCCTAAACTTCAGGAGATAAAATCGAATTTGACTTGATCTGCGGACTGCTTACACGTAGTAATGGGTAAGTATCATGTGTTTAATTCATAGAAGTCACGGCTTGGGATGCCAAGCTTCCTCCAGATTTCCCGGAATGTCCATATGCTTCCAGGCACTCACTGAGTGATCATTCTCTCTCTCTCCTAAGCTAAGTTATCTGGGTTTATTTGGTGAAATTCAGCAAACCCAGTCACCCATCTTCCCTTCTCTCTGTGGCCCAACCGCCTACCAGTTAGAGACGTTGAGACGTACGAGACGGAAGGGTAGGAGGCCCGCTGTGTCCCCAAATTCCTTCCCAGAGAAGTTTTCACGGAATCACAGACCCCATCCAGCTCAATCCATTCAGGCACAACTCCCCACACTCAACATGTGGTCATCTAACCTTCACTAAAACACCTCTTCTGAGCAGTAATTCACCACCTTCATTGCACTTGGGAATAATGTATTTTGTTAACAAAAGAGAAAGACCAGCTTTATGCGGGGCTCCTATTGCTATGGTGGTCCCAGAAGGGACAGGGAGGGTACCCTACAGCTGACGGAGGCAGCTATGGAGCTAAAGGTCAGGAGGCTGGTACAGTTAGAGACCAGGCTTCAGAGAGAAGGGGAGACAAAGCACATTGTTTGTAGGAAGCATGAAGGGAAAGGAAACACAAAAGGCCAATGGAAAGTTTGAGGTTCCCAGAGAGAAAGTGTGCTAAGTTGTTACTCTCCAGGGAGGGCAAGTGATTTGCCCAGAGTCACACATCTAGTAAGTAGCAAAAGTAGACTTTCACCCCAGGATCCAAATCCACCATTCTTTCTCCCTGCTGCAAACATGAAAAGTTGTGTTGTACAGCATGGAAGGTGAGAGTCAGGAGACCTTCAGGTCTAGTCCTGGCTTCAGCGTTAACTCACTATGGGATTTTGACCAATCACATCCACTCTCCGGCTTCAGTTTCCTCATCTGTATAACAAGGGATTGAACTAAACGATTCTCAAGACCTCTTCTAGCTCTATCACCCCATGATTTACGTTGGCAGATAGGGAAGGTCCTTAGCCTAAACCTGAGTAATTCATGTTGACCCAGGTCTTTTCCATCTTTTAGATTCTTTGTTAACAAAAGCCATAAGATGTAGAATTAACTTTTTCTTTCCCTAAGAAAGATAAATAATGTCCCTCAAGTAACCCAGGATAACTCCCCACTGCATCTGAGTATTCTTCCAGATTGCTACTTCTGCTGCCAACACCACCACGACTACTCAACTGGCAAGCTTAGGGTCTCACATCTAGAGTTGGAAGGGACTTCCCCTGTCAATAGCTCTTCACTGTTTTATAAAGAGCTTTCTTTGTAATGAGCCTGTGAGTAATTCCTGGCACCAGTAAGCTATTAATACATGCTTTATCAATTTATCTGTCTATGTAGACAGGTAGGAGACATATTATCATTTCTGTTTTATAGATGAGGAAACTGAATCTGACAGAAAGTCAATGGTGGAGATGGCCAATAATGAAGAGACAACGCTTGAGAGGTAGTATGAGTAGAAAGATGCACTAGATTTGGAGTTATAGGTATTGGGTTCAAATCCTGTTTGTGTTCATACTTCTGTGATCATAGGCAAGTCAATCAGGCTTTATTTTCCTCATCAATAAAATGAGAGAGTTGGACAAGACGGCTCTCAGGTCTGTTCTATGTCTAAATCTATGATCTCACGATCCTTGATACTTAAGGTATTGACATCTGGTCCTCTAAGGCTGGGAGGGGACCGGCCAAAGCTGATTTCCTTTCAGCAGGAAATAAAGCCCTATTGTTTAGTCTCCCACGACAATATCCCCAAGGGAAGATCTCCTCATCCCAAAGGTGCTGGCAGGCGGAAACACAATGAACTCACCTGAATGATGTCTTCCTTGAGAATTCGATGGAAACTCAGCTGGCTCATTGTATAGACTGGCAAGCATTCCTGGGCTTTCTTGGTGGCCACAAGCAGATTAGAAATTTCTGGAAAAGATGGAGGGTACACATCCATTATACTGAAGAGCCAACTGCTAGCTTCTGTAAGAACCCAAGAAGTCTGCTAATTGTGTAGAAGACAAAGCAGGCACCACGAAGGACACAAAGTGAAAACAGAAGGCCGAGGCCTTGCTCTTGAGGTATTGATGAGATACACACACATGCACACATATGTGTGCTAAAAACACAGGGTTAGGGGCAGCTAGGTGGCACAGTAGATAGAGCACTAGCCCTGAAGTCAGGAGGACCTGAGTTCAAATCCGGGCTCAGACACTTGACACTTACTAGCTGTGTGACCCTGGTCAAGTCACTTAACCCCATTGCCCAGCCAAAAAAAAAAAATAGGGTCAAAGTTAAAACAGTACCTGCCCTCAGGGATCTTGCATTCTAGTGGATAATAGAGTGTGTGTGTATTTACATATATATGCACGTACACATATACATTTGTATTTCATATTTCTATTAATATATTATATGTGAGTATATGAATACATTCTAACATACATATGCATACATATTAACTGTCCATGGAGCCACCAAGATGCTATTTTGAACTTAACAATCCTCAGCAAACATGACATTTCATCATAAAAAGAAAGACTAAAACTTCTCCATATAAATGCTCTATCATCCAGTACAATGCAATAGCACTGAGGGCAGGGACTTGTTTAAACTTTGTCCTTGTATCTCCAGCATCTATCACAGTGCCTGACAAACAGCAGGTGCTTAATAAATGTTTGAATTGATCTGCTGAATGCTTAACAAAACACCATGTCCTATGAGGGAGCAAAAGGGGTGAGTATACAGATGGCACTCACTAGGGAATGTCTGCAAGGAGATCATAGGCTCCCAGAATCTCAGGAATGGAAGGGATCTCAGAAACCATCTGGAATCACTTGTACCTGAACAAGAATTCCTTCTCTACCCTCCTCTACCAGTGGACCCTCAGCCCATGCTTAAGAGATCTCTAGAGAAAGGAATCCACTCACTCTTAAAGAAGCTTCTTCCACTTTGGGAAGGAAGAAAGAAAAGAAGGAAGGAAGGAAGGAAGGAAGGAAGAAGGAAGGAAGGAAGGAAGAAGGAAGGAAGGAAGGAGGAAGGAAGGAAGGAAGGAAGGAAGGAAGGAAGGAAGGAAGGAGGGAGGAAGGAAGGAAGGAAGGAAGGAAGGAAGGAAGGAAGGAAGGAAGGAAGGAAGGA
>NW_020948323.1:0-14890 GCF_900497805.2 Vombatus ursinus | reverse complement strand
GAAAGAAAGAAAGAAAGAAAGAAAGAAAGAAAGAAAGAAAGAAAGAAGGAACCAAGAGTTGGTTCTCATGCTAATAAGTAAACACTTACTCAAACTCATTTTCTGAGTTGTAAGGTTATTAATGCCTTTAAGAATATGGCAAATGTTTTAACAACTGGAAAACTTTGGTGAAAATGCCACCCAAGTACTGGAGATGAGTTTTCATGAGTTTGCTTTAATTAGCTCCTAACATCTATCCTATTAATACTTGTTTGTGTTGAATACAGACAAATTGTCTTTAATAAAGATTGCATTTAATACAAATACAGTTACTGTTTTATTACAAGTAGTGTTGGCTTTTAATATCATTCACGAGATAATGTGGCTTATGATTGTCTGGACTTGGTTATAACATGGAGTGAGTCATATGGGATCATAGATCTACACAGATCTGTAGGGACCCTAGGACGGCCCTTTCATTAGACGTTGGGATGTATCCAAGAGTCTCATGGGTAGTGAGTGTTCCTCAAGTATTCTATCGTCTACATGGGGGAAATTTGGCATGGTGTGAGCACCCTCTCCCCCAGAGTCATTGTATTTATTTATCTTCCTCTATACCCATTTGTCCCTTAGAACTGAAAGTCTGGGGCATTAGGAATAGGACTGGGTTTTGTTTGTGCCTTGTTGAGCTCTTCTTTTTCCTTTCCTTATGCATCTTGTATTTTGAAATGGTAATAAATAAAATAATAATGGTATAGTATAATATATAATATACAACATAATAATGTAGCATAATATATAATAATATAGTATAATTATAAATAATAGTATAGTATAATATATAATATAATTATATAGTATAATAATAAATGATAGTATAAATAGTATGGTATAATATATAGTATAATATATAATACTCTAGTATATAATATAGTATAATAATAAAATAATAATAGTAAGGGGTACAAGAGTTCGGATAATTTGAGGAAAGTGTACTTCGATGTAAACAAACCACTGATCTGAATTGAAAAGGAATGGTATTAGATTGCGTTGGGGTACATAGAACTTGGTTATTTGATGTCTTGGTGAACATCTTATGTTACGAGAGAGAGAGAATTATGAGAGCTTTTTGGTAAAGCTGACTCTTTTCCCCATCATTTTTTTTTTAGCAGAATTCAGTTATGAGCAATACCTCTCGTTTATTGCTTCAGAATCTCTCTTACTTACAACTGGCCCAGCAACAGCTAATGAAGATAGAGAATATTCATACAAACAGCGTAAGTGTGATACTTAATGGACTTTGCCCTTTTTCCTCCTCGATAGGGGTTCTAGTCACAGCTCTCGCAGGCCCTATCCCACTGCTCTGTTTCTGTCCTGGGCTGGTTTGCCTTCCTTAGGCAGCCTGGTCGCCCTTTCCACCCCACTCTCACCCCCACTCCTCAGGGCTCAACGTAATGGCGCCATACTCAGAACTCCCAAACTCAAGGGATCCACCAGCTGTTACCTCCCCAGTAACAAGAATTCCAGCCATTTGACACTCCACAGCCCAGTGAAGTACTGTTTTTGTTTTTGTTTTTTTTTACCAGATTTGGAATTGCTGTGAGGAGAAGAGGTATTTAAATGCTTTTTCTTTTCTGTAGAAACCTGGATTACTGGGTGAACCCCCGGCTATGGTTCTTCAGACAGCGCTGGGAGCCGGGCCAGCACCGTCCCTGAAGTCAGAGTTGGGGCACCGAGGAGAAGAACATAAAAGTAAATGAGGTCTCTTTCTGCACCTTCATGTAGTTCTGTTCTTCCTGAGAAGTCCCGTGTGAGATTTGAAGCTCATAATTTGACCAGCTGCTTCTTTCCTTTAAGTGAGCTAGGTGGTGCGGTGGTTACAGCACCAGGGAGTCAGGAAACTTGAAGTCACATCCTATCTCAGACACTTCCTAGCTGTGTGACTATGGGCAAGTCACTTAACCTCTGTATGCCTCAATTTCCTCATCTGTAAAATGGGGAATAATAATACCACCTACTTCATAGGGTTATTATGAGGAAACTAAAAAGCTATATAAAGCCATCTATTATCTGATTTTAGGGGAACACCAAATCCTAAAATTCTTTACTTTAAAAGAATGTAATGAGTTCTGTATTGAGACAGGGGATTGATGGCTGAGGTGTTGATGGTTTTTGAGGGCAGATGTTTCCATGACAGGCAGTTCGATGATGCCTCCAGGTCATGTCCTGGCTGTGTGATAAGCTGCTGAATCACTTAGACAACTCTCCAGACTGCTGACTCTGCAGAATAGTTGCAAATCTGCATTGATCAAAGAGTCTTGCTGCTGGGAGCTGCCTGACACCCGTAAGATCATAGATTCCCGATTGAAAACTTTCCAGCTTATTCCACTGGCCAACTTGGAGACCCTAGGGTCATCCCCATGACATAATGAAGCATCAGAGGAAGAGGAGGAATGACCACGTACCCGCTGGATGACGCCCCCTGGATGCCCCACAGGCATCTCAAACTGGCCCTGTCCAAAGCCGGACTTCATTCTCTTCCCCCTCAAATTTCCCCCTCTTCTGAAATCTCCATCTTTCTGCCAAGGACACCATCTTTCTTCGTGTCCTTGGGTCCATAATCTGGAAGGCAAATCTCGCCTAGCTTTCTTCGTTCCTTTATTCTTCCTGAACTCACTCCTTCCTGTACAGAATGTTCCATCCCCCTGCCTGTGGCTTCTGCATAGACTGTCCCACCATACCCAGAGTGCGGTTTCCACTCTCCTCTGCCTCTTGGAATCCCTGGCTTTGTCTCTCCTTGGGTGCTGCTTCCTATAAGAATCCTTATGATCCTCTCAATTATTACTGCCCTTCCCCGCCCCCCCAGAAAAAAAAAGACTTTATTTACTCAAATGGGTCTGCAATGTGATTGGTTTTTGGAAGTTCCCTTCAATAACATTGACAATGGCAATTAATAATAATAATAATGATAATACCAGCCAGCACTTATGTAGCACACCAAGATTTGCAAAGTCCTTTGCAGATTTCTCATCTGATCCTCACTATTGCCCTGGGAGGTAGGTGCCACTGTTATCCCCATATCACAGTTGAGGAAATCAAGGCAGAAAGAGATTAAGTGACTTCCCCAGAATCACACAGCTAGTAAGTGCCTGGGCTTGGATTTGAACACAGGTCTTCTAGATTCTGCACCTGCTGCATGACTCATCCATATCTTCCCATCAGATCCCCACAGGGGGACCTCCCAGCATGCTGTGGCCTTCCTTATCTTCTGCTGAAATTGCAGAGATGACAGCAGAGCGGCTGATTCTTTGCCCAGCAGTCCTCAAGTTCACCCTGTGTGCACTTTCTTTCTTTAGTTTTATTTACTAAAGTGTATACATGGTTTTTCCCCTAATAGAATGTAAGCACTTTGAGGGCCAAGGTTGGTTCATTCTTGTGTTTTTTCCTTAGCACTTAACACAGTGCTGAGTACATAGTAGGCATTTAATAAATGCTTAAAGAAGGATAGAAAATGAATAGAAGGAAGAAAGAAAAGAAAGAAGGAAAAGAGAGAAGGAGAGAAGGGGAAAAGGGAAGAAAGAATGAAGGATGGAAAAAAGGAAGGAAGAGAGAGGGAGAGAAGAAGAAAAGGAGGAAGAAAAGAAGGAAATAAAGAAAAAAGGAAGGGAGAGGGAGGGAGGAAGTAAAGGAGAAAGAAAAGAAGGAAGTAAAGAAAAAAGAAATGAAGAGAAGGAGGTAGGAAGGGAAAGAGGGAGGAAGAAAAAGGAAGGAGGGAGGGAGGAAGGGAAAGAAAGAAATAGACTATTCTATAATATATATACAAGATGAATTTGAAGGGCTTCTGTCTTAACTTAGCACCCAAAATCCTCCATCTTGCTAAGTATTTCTAGTAAAAGGTTTTCTGTTTCTCATTGATCTTGTCTCCTAACGCAACTGCTCTTTTGACCTTGGCTGCAGCAGGAGCAGGGATCTTACCATTCTTTCCAAATCAGCACATCGTTGGCCAAGGTGGGCCAGGGCCAAGTACTCCTCAGGACAAACCATCAGCCACGTTGGGATCACCAGAAGGAACCGTCTCAGGGCCGCAGACTTATCTTCCAGGCTTTACAAATCCTGCTGCTGGAGGTTTGGGGACGGCTCAGCCCAGGCAACAAAATCAGCCCAAAAGCACCGAAGCAAGTTCAGGGGTAAGGAGACGGGAGGAATAGGAAGAGACAGAAAAATAAGTTTTTCTCTTAATTTTATGTTACATGACCTTGGTAATAGCATATCACCTTTTTTTCTTAGTTTAACCTGGAAGGATTTATTAAAATATCTTCATATTATAATTATTTTGAATTTCAAAAGAAAGTAATAATACATTTAAATTATCCAAAGGAGAAGCACCAAATACATAATTAGACTAAATGGTATCTAAAGGAATATTAATAATAACAGTAGTTCATATTTACATTGGACTTTAGCATTTGAAAAGCATATTACCTATATTGCCATATTTGTGAAGAAGGTACTATTATTATTCCCATTGTACAGATAAGGAAACTGAGGCTATCAGTTGCTCTACGAACCCACTTACTATCCCTTCACCTTTTCTGACCTAAATGATCTTTCCCTATTAGAATGTTAGTTTCATGAGGGGAGGGATTATCTTGCATTTTGTATGGCACCTAGCTTATCAGGGTGCCTGGCACACCCAACAGGGACTTAATAAATGCTTTTTTCTTTTCTTTTTATTAAGTGCCACATCTAGGACAACTAAGTAAGGGAAGTACTACTAAGTAGCTGAAGGAGATTCAGTCTCTGATCTTCCTGATTCCAAGCTCTGTCCTCTATCCCCTACTCTATCTCAGAGGTTCAGAACATACCTATTTATGAAAATGTTAGAAGAAAATCCCTACTTTGAAAGAAAAATTCAATTACAGAAAACAGAAAATCACTTTAAAAAAAAACTGTGTCTGTGTGTCTGTGTGTGTGTATACATGTACATATAAGTGTATATATGAACAGGAATCACTTTATATTTGTATATACATGTGTATATATAATACAGGAATTGCGTTTAAAAGTATGTGTATATGTATACATATATAGGAATCACTTTTAAAATATACATATACATATATACTTAAATATATATTTTATAAAAGTATATGTGTATATCTAAGATAAATAGGAATAACTTTTAAAAGTATGTATTGTATAGTATAATACATAGCACTTTTACTGTATAATATGTACATATATACACACTTTTAAAAGTGATTCCTATTTACAGTAATTGAATTTTCCTTTCAAAGTGGGGATTCCCTCCCCCCCCAACATCTTAATAAATAGGTATCTTCTGAACCTACAAGATGGGGTGGGGGATAGAAGGCAGAGTTTGGAATCAGGAAGAGCAGAGATTGGGAAGGAAGATTCCTTCATATATGATTACACATCGTATCTATTCTATCTTGTTCATTGGCCCTTGTTTAGCTGAATTCCAGGTTTTGTGCCTATTAAAATTAGTTTCAAATGAATATAAAAAAAAGTTGTTTTTTAAACCTGGGATATGCAGTACAATTTACATGTGCATTTTTAACTTTTGTAAACATTTATTTTTCTTAATACTTTAAGAGTCTTTGTGGAATTCTGTTAACAGCTTGGCAAGTTTTCCCGGCAGTACTGCCACAGGGTTATATACAATTTATCTGAAGTTGGCATTTTCTAAAATAGAAATGTTGCTGTTCCGTCAAGCTGGCCCAGGGCAGGTCTGGTTGTTGTGGGTGGAGAGTCCTCCATGTTGGAGGTGTGGCCAGTGATCCCCTCCTGTGCCCCCCATCCCCGGCATCCCTAGCTGCCGCCATCATCTTCCCAGCCTGGGCCACCATTTGGCAGCGAGGTCTGGTGGGTTTCCTTAAGTTATCCAGGGGTTTGAGCCAAATGATGGCAGCTGTTTTCTCTAAGTGCCCGGCTCAGGCCTTTGCACAGAGCAGACACCAATAAATGTTTGTTGAATTGTTTTAAATTGACTTGACTGAGCCTTCCTCGTGTTCCTTGTTGGCTTTGTGCTTAGAAAAGGAAAGCACAATCCGCAGCATTGAACTTATGGCAAACTAATCCGATTCCCATTTGTGCAAGGTGTATTTGACTTGGCAGAGCAGGGGAAGGTCAGAGATAGGCTCTGGATGGATTTTAGTAAAGCATGTGACAAATTTCATAATGAGGTAGTTAGGTGGCTCAATGGATAAGATGCTTGACTTGGAGTCAAGAAGATTTGAATTAAAATTCTGCCTTTTTGATCGCTGTGTGACCCTGGGCAAGTCACCCACCATTTTAGCTGTTGCTTCCTCATCTGTAAAATGGGTTAATAATAGCACCTCGGGGTTGTTGTGAGGATCAAATGAGATAATATTTGTGAAGCTCTTTGTAAACCTGGAAGTGCTAAGTAACTGCTAATTATAATTGTTCCTCCTGGATAAGATCATGAAATAGGGACTGAGTGAGCGTAGAATTAAAGACCTTTTTTTACCTACTCGTCCTATCACAAGCAGAGATGGCTCACTGATGACTTTTGTTAACCTGGGAGGAAGTCTCCAATGGAACGTGTCTGGGCTCTGTCCTTGGCTTTCTCTTGTCCAGAATTTTATCAGGGATTTTGATGACTCAGAGGTGGCAGACTGATCAAAATGCCCACTACTTCATAAAACTGGGAGGAATAGCTATGTCATTGCATGACAGAACGGAAAGCATGAAAGATCTCTGCAAGAGAAAGTGTTGGGGCATTTCCAACTAGATGAAATTTGACAGTGAGAATTATAAAGCACTCCCAGGTAGAAGGGAAAATGTGCTGGATTTGGAGTCAGAAGATCTGAGTTCAAATCCCAGCTCTTCCCTTTTCTAGCCAAAATCACTTAGACAGGTTGCTTCATCTTTCTGGGCCTCAGTTTCCCCATCTGTAAAAAAAAAAGGAAGTTAGGTTGGACCTCTGAGATTTCTCTAACTCTAAAATCCTATGATCTTATGAACTTTACAAGGTAAAAACTAAAACTCAAGAGCTTTTCATAGAAAAAAAAAAAGACTTAGGGACTTTATTTGGCTACAGGCTCTTAATCTAATACACCAGGGCCTAAGTAGATGGGAGGCAATCTTATTCAACAAGATTTATTAGGCCTCTACAATGCTGGAAGAGATATAAAGTTAGAGAAGACCTTCTGCCCTCATGAAGCCTCCAGTTGGTAGGGGGATAAGACACCAGCACAATAAGTACTCTAGAGGTATGAGGTGTCAGTCTGGGAAGGGCCTTTACAGAGCCAAGTGTGGCCTCTTGTCTAGATAATCGAGAGTGAGAACGAATGAAAAACCTAAGTTGAGCAGTTCTCCATTGACGACTTACATTATGACCATCCCTTCACTTCAAGCAGTGGTCCTTCCTATTCCTTGTTTAATCCTTCTCTCTTCACCAGAGGCTTAGAAATGCAACAAAAGCAAACCCAAAAAGCATTTTCACTGTCCTTGTGATTCCTTGCCAGCCTCAGCTCAGTACAGATTTTAGTATTACTCATGCTGTTTACAGAACCATGCCAGGCTTTTGCCATCATGATCCTACAAGGCGCCCAAATTTCCATCTTCTGTATGTGCCATCTAAAAATAGATGTTGTTCATTGAATTCCCTGTGGATGCACAGTGGTCTCTTTAGACAAAGCCCCTGTTTTCTACTCACTGGAATTGCTTCTCTTTGTGTCTTTGGAATGTTATTTGTGAGAGTTTCCCATCACTCATGGGCTGGAAAATAATTCCAGGATGGAGAAAGTGGTCTCTGCAAGCAGCAATGGGCAGAGTCAGTTTGGTGTGAGAGGATATGGGCGGGCTGAAAGAACAGGAGTGGATGGCTGGATGGATTGAATTTCAAAGCTCAGATTCTTCACTGCTGGTTCAATTCTGTGACATAGCAAAGTCTAGGATGTAAAATTGAGGTATGTGACTGACTTGGGTTGAAGATGGTTAGATTTGAGGAAATGGTCACTTAGTTTAATCAAGGGGTCCTAAGCATGAGTATTGAAGTTCCAATGGATGATAGGGAGAACAGCTCAGGAGGGCCATGAGCCAGGTACACTGAAGAGCTGAGAAAGTGACCTCAAGGTCAGTAGATGACAGTCATGGAGAGAGAATAAGTATGACAGAAGCTAGGTTGGACTGCCATGTTCTTTTTGTCAGGGTTTAATGAATGGAGACCCAGCAGAGGTACCATACCCTAATGTTTAAGATACAGTGGGCATTCTGGTGTTTGGAGTGCACCCAGACACTATCTCACCCAAACTACTCTTCTGTCCAATGGTAAAGGTCTGGATAAAAAAGAGAATATGGGGAACATGAGGCCTGTATTAAGTTATTATTATTTTTGGTCCCAACTTGGTATCTCCTCAGTGTGGAGACTCTCTCCACTGAGACAGCTCAACAATTCATCTGTAACTTAGTCTCAGAGAGTTGCCTAGCCCACTGAGAGATGAAATAACTCATCGAGGGTCACATGCCTCTTACTTGTCAGATGGAAGACTTGAACTCAGGTCTTCCTGACTCCATACCAATCCTCTCTCCTCTGTGCTACCTAGTCTTTTTTAAATGTTATGAATAAAAAACTAGTGTCCAAATCAAGGGAAGTGATAGTCCTACCATATTCTGTCTTGGTTAGTTCAGAGTAGGGCTGTTTCCAGTTACCACATTTTGAGAGGGACATGGTCAAGTGAGATTTCAGTGGGCTGAAGGTGAACAAGGTCATAAGGGGGTCTTGAAACTATGTTCTATGAAGGATAGCTCAGGAAACCAAGAATATTTAGCCTGTGAAGAGAATTCTTGGAATGAAGGAAATGATAGTGGCATTCAGATATGTAAAAGAATAGCATGAGAAAGAGGGCCATTAACTCCAAAGGTTAAAACTAGGGCCAGCAGACGGACTTTACAGGGAGGCAGATTCAACTAAGTATGTAAAAGAACTTTGTAACAAACAGTGTGGACTCAGAATGGAACAATTTGCCTTGGGTGGGTGGTGAGCTGCCTGTCACTAGAAGTGTTCAAGCAGACGCTGGGTCACCAGCTCAAATTCTGCCTCTTCTCTTTCTGTTTCTGTGACCTCAGGCAGGCCTTTTCTCTTCCTGGGTCTCAGTGTCCCCATATGTAAAATGTCCTCATAAACAAGCCATATTTCTTTCTTTCTTTCTTTCTTAAATAGACTGTCTCTAAAAATCAGACTTCGCTTTTGGGGGAACCGCCAAAAGAAATCCGGCTTAGTACCAACCCGTACTTGAACTTGGCCAGTGTATTGCCTGGGGTCTGTTTACCAGGTAAGGAAAGAACCCCTCTGGCTTAGCCTGTTTACAACCTTTTGTAAAGTCACTGAAAAGCTGCCTGAGCCTGAGTTCTCCCCCATCCCAAAGGCTGCCTATGCCCTGCGCAGGGGCTGGCCAGAGCTTTGAGCACAGGTAGATTGTCTGTTTTTGTCGTCAAAAGAATTTACCATTTGGAGACATTAAAAAGGCTCTGACCCTGATGATGTGGGTCTTCCAACAAAAATAATCTTGGAGCTCCCATGTACTTTTTCTTTGGAGGGAAAATATTTTTCTTGTTATAAACATCTGCAGCCGAGAGCTCTACAGTATATCCTTGCAACAGTGTGGTTGAAGGTTAATGCCAGAGGGAAAATATGGTGACCCCCCCCACTTAGTTCCCATAAGTATACAGTAACACTACATTTAGCTGGACATCTGACTTATTTCAACCTCAGTTGGGCAGATCAGAACAGAAGTGAACCCAAAAAAAGGGGGAGGGTTAGGAACTAGCCCTGATCTGCTAAAGTAGTTGTCTCAAAAGCTCTTGTATGTTTTTTGTTCCACCAGAGAAGCCTGGGTTCCTTTATCAAGAACTTACTGACTCTACTTTTACACATATTTTTAACACATCGGTGAACCGATTTCTCCAACTTTGGCAAACTTTAAAAAGTCAACGTACTATTGCCCAAAAAGACAATTGAGAGAAGAGAGTTAAAAACCCCACGGTGTGGCAGTCTGGCATAATGGATGACGATTTTAAAAGTCAGAAAAAAAGATTAAATTATGTTTATGGAATTGGAGTAATTTCTTTTTAGAAGAATTTCATTTTGAAAAGGTTACAACTTAGAATTTGGAGGCATACGGACTTGAGATATTGCATTGCAATAGGATTCCACTATTAGTGCCAGATAAAGCTGGCTCTTTTGTACTAGAGGGAACATACGTGAATGTCATCTTGGGTTACTTTCAGGAATGAAGAGGTGACAGTCTCTCTGTCCTGTGCCCTGGTCAGACTTCGTGTGTCCACATCTGGACCCAGAAGGGACATTGAGAAGTTAGGGAGAATCCAGGGTGGGACCCAGGACGGTGAAGTCCATGCCGTACGGATCAGGCAAGGAACAGGAGTGAAGGGTCACAAAAGATATGCTAGGGATTAAGTTTATTTCACTTGGGCCCAAGGCGAGGGACCCAAGTAATGGGTGGAAGTTGCTGTGAGGCCAATTTTGGCTTGATTATCAGGAAAAGCTCCCTACCGATTGAAGCTGTCCCAGCGTGTAGTGGGCTGTCTTCAAAGGTGGTGGGTTACCTCCTCCTCTGGAGATCTGAGAGCAGAGCTGGACAGCACTTTGTCAGAGATGTCACAGGAGGATTCATTTCATGTGTGGGTTGGGTTGGATGGTGTCAAGGGTTTTTTTTAAGTCTCAAATTCTGTCGTTCTGTGATATGTTGAAGCGGATACTTTTAGGTGACAAGGCTATGGTTTCCTTACATTATTAAATGCTGATCTGTGTCTGATTTAAAGATAAGTACAACATCGTTTTCCAGTACAGTTACCCTGTGGCACCGTGTTTCGATGCTCTACTGCCCTCACTGACACAAGCCTGTTAATTTTGATTTCAGCCCCAGTTGCAAGTAAGACCTTGAGTGCTCTACCCCAGACTGGAATCACAAGCAACATAGTGGATGCCATCTCTCAGGGAACCTCATCACAACATGCATTGGAAAATTACATTAATTATTCTCAGCAATTTGGTGATTATTCACAGGTAAACGGCAGGAACTGGTTTCCTGATACTGGTGGAATCTAGGCTACTAGAGCTGACAGATATTTATTGAGCACAGAGGCAGCATTGAGAGCTGGCCTCAAAATCAGGGAGAGCTGGATTCAAGTCTCTCCTTTGACACATTCTGGCTGTGTCACGCTGGGCAAATCACTTAACCTCTTGGTGCTATAGGCAACTTTTCAAGACAAGGCTTCTTAACCATGCACTTGTTTTTAAACATATTTTGACAACTGTTTCCATATTGTAATCCTTTGTGCTGTATTTTATGCATTTGAAAACATGATTCTGAAAAGAAGGGGTCTATAGGCTCCACCAGACTGCCCAAGGGGTCCCTGGTACCAAAAAGGCTAAAACCATAAGTTGCCAAAAAAGTGCTAATTTGCATTGGTAGAAGGAATTTCCTCACCTGAGAGTACCGTATACCAAAGAAATCACAGATCCAATCACTAACCCTTATTGGACACAGAGCATCTAACATAATGCTAGGCTAAGAATTATGAACCATAGAAAGAATGAGGCCATCAGCCAGACTTTACTAACCTTGTCCTATGTGCCTGCCGCTGTTCGAGGTGCTAGGAATACAGAAGGGAAAGTCAAGCCAAACTGCATTTCGTTTGACATTTTGGTCGTTCTTTGAGGTGACTCATGGTTCCCATTGTCATTTTAGTTTTGGCTTGGGCTGCATTAGTCATGAAAGATTAAGCATCCCAGGGAAACATTAGTCCATCTCTTCAGTCGCTATATACAGAAGGATAAGTGTTTCTAGAATCATAGTTAGAGAATAATAGACATTTCATGATTTTGTAAGTAGAATCATTAAAGCTCTAGTGGGCTTTGGGGTTCATCCTGTCCAACTCTCTTTTCACCGATGAGGAAACTGAGGAAAGTGTAATGACTTGAAGCAAGTTATTCATAGAACCTGCACTAGAACCCGGGCCTTCTGAATCCCAGTGCAGCACTCTAGATATACTGGATTGCCCCTCCTCATTTATGATAAAATTTAAAAATTCAGAAATCACTTCATTCACTTTGAGACATAAAGGGGGAAAAGCTTTTCCAGGTACAAAAGATAGATCGGGTCAGCTTGGCCACAACTGTTTTCACTCCAGTATCATCTTAGGTGATGAGCCCCCCCCCCCCCATCCTCTGTGTGCAGAATCCCATTCACCTTACTGTGCCAGGTGCTGGAGTCTCGAATTAACCAGATCGGAGCAGCTCGCCTCTGCTCCCCTCTGTCCTGTGTTCTGGGCAGCCTCCCCTCTCTGGGTGTCGTCTACCTTTTCTAGTGTCTCATCTACTGGTCAAGCTGAGCTCATACCCAGCCCCTCCCTGGCTGAGAGCACAGCTGAACACAAGGACATTTTGGAGGGAATCACATGATTTTCAAATGCAACCAGGGAAACCTAAAGATAGAGAAGAAAACTCCCCCACTGATGCCCTTGGGCACCTTAGTTTCAAAGAGCTGCCTAGATCACTAAGATTAACGGACTTATCCCGGGTCAAACAGCCGGGGCATGTCAGAGACAGGATTTGAACCCAGGTCTTCTGACTCTGAGGCCAGGTCTTTGTGTCTCTCCCTATAACCTAACTGTACTTAAATGACTTAATTCAATGATTATAGGTAAGCATACCTCATCACCATTGCCTCTGGCCGTTTACTTGGACTAAGATTATTTTCAGTATGTCTTTTTCTCTATATACCATTTTGTCTTTGCTTAATGCACTATAATTGATTGTATGTCAATGATTTATTCTGTACTTATTATTTAGACTACCCACAGTACTGCTTTGCTTTGTATACACACACATGCATTCACATATCTGTACTCACAAAAACATTCTGCATGAAGGCACTTCCAGCATACAGTATGGTTAGCAGGTCAGAGCTCTGCCTGCCTCCAAATTTAATGACCACACTGGGACTATAAAGGATTGATCAGAGCACAGAGGCTTTTTTCTTGAATCTTTCTCTATTTCATATTCTCCCAAATTTGTCTGTGGACTCACAGTTTGCTTTGAATTCCCTTGTGTTAGGAAATGGGCTAACTGTGTGATGCCCACCTTAGGAAGTAAAGCTCATGAGAAAAGTTAACCAGGATTTGGGCATCGATCTCTTCCACTGTTCTGCTGGCTGTCAGGGCAGGATGCTGGATTGTTAAGGAAGTGATCTCATAGCAAGCAGCCAGGGTAGGCAGATATGCTTTAGGAAAGATGGCACTTAGTGAGTTCCCTTTTGTCACAGGAAAATGATAACCTCGTTTCAAATCTAATATAATAATAATAAGAAAGTTTCAGAATTCCTTGAATTTATTTAAAGTATGATATCCTTATCTGTAAATTTGCAGTGATAAATGCAAAGATTAAATCTAGTTCTAACTACAAAGCCTCCACTGGCCTTGTTAATAATAACAATAGCAATAACTTTGTTAATAACAATAACAATAACTTTGTTAATAACAATAACACATATAGTGCTTCCATTTCTGCAAAGGATTTTATTTACACATGTTATCTCTCTTGAGTCTCATGTGAGATAATACCCAATTTACAAATGAAGAAACTGAGGCTCAGAGAAGAAAGTGATTTGCTCAAGGTCATATAGCTAGGAAGTATCTGAGGTAGAATTTGAACTCATGTCTTCCTGACATCAAGCCTGGCCCTCTTGCCAGTACAGAAGACTGCCTCACCTTTCCAGGATTCACAGCAGAAAGTGGATTACCTTTGAGTTATAGTCTTAGCATGACAATATGAAGACCAATTCCAAACCTTGAAGTTTTCAAGATTGGCTGTTTTGAAGTATTTCAAAAACTTACAATTAGAAATTGGTTTTATTTTTTAATTTTAGGATGTTTTCCAGCAATATTGTTGGCATTTTGCTCAGACATGCAGAGCTGCTGATGTAGGAGTAGGAGGATTAGAAAATGAAGACCCTGAAATAAAAACATTTTTTTTTGCAAGATAGTCGGCGTTAAATGACTTGCCCAGGGTCACACAGCTTGTAAGTGTCAGGTGTCTGAGTCAAATTTGAACTCAAGTCCTCCTGACTCCACAGGCCAGTGCTCTATCCACTGTGCCACCTAGCTGCTCCTGAAGTAAAAGCTTAAATAAACTTCCTTCCATATAATTTCTAAGAATAACTACAGAGCAGATGGCTTAGGGAATGTCCATCTCTATCAATCACATATTCATTAAGCACCTACTGTATGCCAGATGTTGTGTTAGGTGCTGGGAACAGAAACAGTGTCTGCCCTCAAGAAGCTTCCATTCTAGTTCACTGGATGAGGCTAGATTAGGCTGCTGCTTCACTCCCTCCTTCTGAGTGCTAACCTCCAAGCCTGGGCTATGAGATGCTACAGAGCCCTTGCTTGGAGAGGCATCTCTGCAAAGGCATCCAAGTGCCATAAAGCCTCAGCTTTGCCTGCTCAGGGGGCTAGATGTGGTCATCGGGCATCTGTAGGACCTCTTTGTTGAGAACTGACCTGCTTTGCATTGGAATCAATGAATCTGCCAGTGAAATGAGGATGTGTATATCTTGTGGCTGCAAAACAGATGTGTTCCAGAGTTTTACTATTGGGAGGGTCAAATGAAATAATGTATGGACAGCACTTTGCAAACCTTCAAGTGCAGTATAAATTCTTGCTATTGTTATTATTACTACTACTATTTAAAAAGGCTTTGTGGATTAGGTAATTACCTAATATGAAAAGAGACAGAGACAGAGACAAAGAGAGAGAGAGAGCGAGAGCAAGAGAGAGAGAGAGAGAGAGAGAGAGAGAGAGAAGAGAAGAGAAGAGAAGAGAAGAGAAGAGAAGAGAAGAGAAG
>NW_020948322.1:0-14889 GCF_900497805.2 Vombatus ursinus | reverse complement strand
GAAAGAAAGAAAGAAAGAAAGAAAGAAAGAAAGAAAGAAAGAAAGAAGGAACCAAGAGTTGGTTCTCATGCTAATAAGTAAACACTTACTCAAACTCATTTTCTGAGTTGTAAGGTTATTAATGCCTTTAAGAATATGGCAAATGTTTTAACAACTGGAAAACTTTGGTGAAAATGCCACCCAAGTACTGGAGATGAGTTTTCATGAGTTTGCTTTAATTAGCTCCTAACATCTATCCTATTAATACTTGTTTGTGTTGAATACAGACAAATTGTCTTTAATAAAGATTGCATTTAATACAAATACAGTTACTGTTTTATTACAAGTAGTGTTGGCTTTTAATATCATTCACGAGATAATGTGGCTTATGATTGTCTGGACTTGGTTATAACATGGAGTGAGTCATATGGGATCATAGATCTACACAGATCTGTAGGGACCCTAGGACGGCCCTTTCATTAGACGTTGGGATGTATCCAAGAGTCTCATGGGTAGTGAGTGTTCCTCAAGTATTCTATCGTCTACATGGGGGAAATTTGGCATGGTGTGAGCACCCTCTCCCCCAGAGTCATTGTATTTATTTATCTTCCTCTATACCCATTTGTCCCTTAGAACTGAAAGTCTGGGGCATTAGGAATAGGACTGGGTTTTGTTTGTGCCTTGTTGAGCTCTTCTTTTTCCTTTCCTTATGCATCTTGTATTTTGAAATGGTAATAAATAAAATAATAATGGTATAGTATAATATATAATATACAACATAATAATGTAGCATAATATATAATAATATAGTATAATTATAAATAATAGTATAGTATAATATATAATATAATTATATAGTATAATAATAAATGATAGTATAAATAGTATGGTATAATATATAGTATAATATATAATACTCTAGTATATAATATAGTATAATAATAAAATAATAATAGTAAGGGGTACAAGAGTTCGGATAATTTGAGGAAAGTGTACTTCGATGTAAACAAACCACTGATCTGAATTGAAAAGGAATGGTATTAGATTGCGTTGGGGTACATAGAACTTGGTTATTTGATGTCTTGGTGAACATCTTATGTTACGAGAGAGAGAGAATTATGAGAGCTTTTTGGTAAAGCTGACTCTTTTCCCCATCATTTTTTTTTTAGCAGAATTCAGTTATGAGCAATACCTCTCGTTTATTGCTTCAGAATCTCTCTTACTTACAACTGGCCCAGCAACAGCTAATGAAGATAGAGAATATTCATACAAACAGCGTAAGTGTGATACTTAATGGACTTTGCCCTTTTTCCTCCTCGATAGGGGTTCTAGTCACAGCTCTCGCAGGCCCTATCCCACTGCTCTGTTTCTGTCCTGGGCTGGTTTGCCTTCCTTAGGCAGCCTGGTCGCCCTTTCCACCCCACTCTCACCCCCACTCCTCAGGGCTCAACGTAATGGCGCCATACTCAGAACTCCCAAACTCAAGGGATCCACCAGCTGTTACCTCCCCAGTAACAAGAATTCCAGCCATTTGACACTCCACAGCCCAGTGAAGTACTGTTTTTGTTTTTGTTTTTTTTTACCAGATTTGGAATTGCTGTGAGGAGAAGAGGTATTTAAATGCTTTTTCTTTTCTGTAGAAACCTGGATTACTGGGTGAACCCCCGGCTATGGTTCTTCAGACAGCGCTGGGAGCCGGGCCAGCACCGTCCCTGAAGTCAGAGTTGGGGCACCGAGGAGAAGAACATAAAAGTAAATGAGGTCTCTTTCTGCACCTTCATGTAGTTCTGTTCTTCCTGAGAAGTCCCGTGTGAGATTTGAAGCTCATAATTTGACCAGCTGCTTCTTTCCTTTAAGTGAGCTAGGTGGTGCGGTGGTTACAGCACCAGGGAGTCAGGAAACTTGAAGTCACATCCTATCTCAGACACTTCCTAGCTGTGTGACTATGGGCAAGTCACTTAACCTCTGTATGCCTCAATTTCCTCATCTGTAAAATGGGGAATAATAATACCACCTACTTCATAGGGTTATTATGAGGAAACTAAAAAGCTATATAAAGCCATCTATTATCTGATTTTAGGGGAACACCAAATCCTAAAATTCTTTACTTTAAAAGAATGTAATGAGTTCTGTATTGAGACAGGGGATTGATGGCTGAGGTGTTGATGGTTTTTGAGGGCAGATGTTTCCATGACAGGCAGTTCGATGATGCCTCCAGGTCATGTCCTGGCTGTGTGATAAGCTGCTGAATCACTTAGACAACTCTCCAGACTGCTGACTCTGCAGAATAGTTGCAAATCTGCATTGATCAAAGAGTCTTGCTGCTGGGAGCTGCCTGACACCCGTAAGATCATAGATTCCCGATTGAAAACTTTCCAGCTTATTCCACTGGCCAACTTGGAGACCCTAGGGTCATCCCCATGACATAATGAAGCATCAGAGGAAGAGGAGGAATGACCACGTACCCGCTGGATGACGCCCCCTGGATGCCCCACAGGCATCTCAAACTGGCCCTGTCCAAAGCCGGACTTCATTCTCTTCCCCCTCAAATTTCCCCCTCTTCTGAAATCTCCATCTTTCTGCCAAGGACACCATCTTTCTTCGTGTCCTTGGGTCCATAATCTGGAAGGCAAATCTCGCCTAGCTTTCTTCGTTCCTTTATTCTTCCTGAACTCACTCCTTCCTGTACAGAATGTTCCATCCCCCTGCCTGTGGCTTCTGCATAGACTGTCCCACCATACCCAGAGTGCGGTTTCCACTCTCCTCTGCCTCTTGGAATCCCTGGCTTTGTCTCTCCTTGGGTGCTGCTTCCTATAAGAATCCTTATGATCCTCTCAATTATTACTGCCCTTCCCCGCCCCCCCAGAAAAAAAAAGACTTTATTTACTCAAATGGGTCTGCAATGTGATTGGTTTTTGGAAGTTCCCTTCAATAACATTGACAATGGCAATTAATAATAATAATAATGATAATACCAGCCAGCACTTATGTAGCACACCAAGATTTGCAAAGTCCTTTGCAGATTTCTCATCTGATCCTCACTATTGCCCTGGGAGGTAGGTGCCACTGTTATCCCCATATCACAGTTGAGGAAATCAAGGCAGAAAGAGATTAAGTGACTTCCCCAGAATCACACAGCTAGTAAGTGCCTGGGCTTGGATTTGAACACAGGTCTTCTAGATTCTGCACCTGCTGCATGACTCATCCATATCTTCCCATCAGATCCCCACAGGGGGACCTCCCAGCATGCTGTGGCCTTCCTTATCTTCTGCTGAAATTGCAGAGATGACAGCAGAGCGGCTGATTCTTTGCCCAGCAGTCCTCAAGTTCACCCTGTGTGCACTTTCTTTCTTTAGTTTTATTTACTAAAGTGTATACATGGTTTTTCCCCTAATAGAATGTAAGCACTTTGAGGGCCAAGGTTGGTTCATTCTTGTGTTTTTTCCTTAGCACTTAACACAGTGCTGAGTACATAGTAGGCATTTAATAAATGCTTAAAGAAGGATAGAAAATGAATAGAAGGAAGAAAGAAAAGAAAGAAGGAAAAGAGAGAAGGAGAGAAGGGGAAAAGGGAAGAAAGAATGAAGGATGGAAAAAAGGAAGGAAGAGAGAGGGAGAGAAGAAGAAAAGGAGGAAGAAAAGAAGGAAATAAAGAAAAAAGGAAGGGAGAGGGAGGGAGGAAGTAAAGGAGAAAGAAAAGAAGGAAGTAAAGAAAAAAGAAATGAAGAGAAGGAGGTAGGAAGGGAAAGAGGGAGGAAGAAAAAGGAAGGAGGGAGGGAGGAAGGGAAAGAAAGAAATAGACTATTCTATAATATATATACAAGATGAATTTGAAGGGCTTCTGTCTTAACTTAGCACCCAAAATCCTCCATCTTGCTAAGTATTTCTAGTAAAAGGTTTTCTGTTTCTCATTGATCTTGTCTCCTAACGCAACTGCTCTTTTGACCTTGGCTGCAGCAGGAGCAGGGATCTTACCATTCTTTCCAAATCAGCACATCGTTGGCCAAGGTGGGCCAGGGCCAAGTACTCCTCAGGACAAACCATCAGCCACGTTGGGATCACCAGAAGGAACCGTCTCAGGGCCGCAGACTTATCTTCCAGGCTTTACAAATCCTGCTGCTGGAGGTTTGGGGACGGCTCAGCCCAGGCAACAAAATCAGCCCAAAAGCACCGAAGCAAGTTCAGGGGTAAGGAGACGGGAGGAATAGGAAGAGACAGAAAAATAAGTTTTTCTCTTAATTTTATGTTACATGACCTTGGTAATAGCATATCACCTTTTTTTCTTAGTTTAACCTGGAAGGATTTATTAAAATATCTTCATATTATAATTATTTTGAATTTCAAAAGAAAGTAATAATACATTTAAATTATCCAAAGGAGAAGCACCAAATACATAATTAGACTAAATGGTATCTAAAGGAATATTAATAATAACAGTAGTTCATATTTACATTGGACTTTAGCATTTGAAAAGCATATTACCTATATTGCCATATTTGTGAAGAAGGTACTATTATTATTCCCATTGTACAGATAAGGAAACTGAGGCTATCAGTTGCTCTACGAACCCACTTACTATCCCTTCACCTTTTCTGACCTAAATGATCTTTCCCTATTAGAATGTTAGTTTCATGAGGGGAGGGATTATCTTGCATTTTGTATGGCACCTAGCTTATCAGGGTGCCTGGCACACCCAACAGGGACTTAATAAATGCTTTTTTCTTTTCTTTTTATTAAGTGCCACATCTAGGACAACTAAGTAAGGGAAGTACTACTAAGTAGCTGAAGGAGATTCAGTCTCTGATCTTCCTGATTCCAAGCTCTGTCCTCTATCCCCTACTCTATCTCAGAGGTTCAGAACATACCTATTTATGAAAATGTTAGAAGAAAATCCCTACTTTGAAAGAAAAATTCAATTACAGAAAACAGAAAATCACTTTAAAAAAAAACTGTGTCTGTGTGTCTGTGTGTGTGTATACATGTACATATAAGTGTATATATGAACAGGAATCACTTTATATTTGTATATACATGTGTATATATAATACAGGAATTGCGTTTAAAAGTATGTGTATATGTATACATATATAGGAATCACTTTTAAAATATACATATACATATATACTTAAATATATATTTTATAAAAGTATATGTGTATATCTAAGATAAATAGGAATAACTTTTAAAAGTATGTATTGTATAGTATAATACATAGCACTTTTACTGTATAATATGTACATATATACACACTTTTAAAAGTGATTCCTATTTACAGTAATTGAATTTTCCTTTCAAAGTGGGGATTCCCTCCCCCCCAACATCTTAATAAATAGGTATCTTCTGAACCTACAAGATGGGGTGGGGGATAGAAGGCAGAGTTTGGAATCAGGAAGAGCAGAGATTGGGAAGGAAGATTCCTTCATATATGATTACACATCGTATCTATTCTATCTTGTTCATTGGCCCTTGTTTAGCTGAATTCCAGGTTTTGTGCCTATTAAAATTAGTTTCAAATGAATATAAAAAAAAGTTGTTTTTTAAACCTGGGATATGCAGTACAATTTACATGTGCATTTTTAACTTTTGTAAACATTTATTTTTCTTAATACTTTAAGAGTCTTTGTGGAATTCTGTTAACAGCTTGGCAAGTTTTCCCGGCAGTACTGCCACAGGGTTATATACAATTTATCTGAAGTTGGCATTTTCTAAAATAGAAATGTTGCTGTTCCGTCAAGCTGGCCCAGGGCAGGTCTGGTTGTTGTGGGTGGAGAGTCCTCCATGTTGGAGGTGTGGCCAGTGATCCCCTCCTGTGCCCCCCATCCCCGGCATCCCTAGCTGCCGCCATCATCTTCCCAGCCTGGGCCACCATTTGGCAGCGAGGTCTGGTGGGTTTCCTTAAGTTATCCAGGGGTTTGAGCCAAATGATGGCAGCTGTTTTCTCTAAGTGCCCGGCTCAGGCCTTTGCACAGAGCAGACACCAATAAATGTTTGTTGAATTGTTTTAAATTGACTTGACTGAGCCTTCCTCGTGTTCCTTGTTGGCTTTGTGCTTAGAAAAGGAAAGCACAATCCGCAGCATTGAACTTATGGCAAACTAATCCGATTCCCATTTGTGCAAGGTGTATTTGACTTGGCAGAGCAGGGGAAGGTCAGAGATAGGCTCTGGATGGATTTTAGTAAAGCATGTGACAAATTTCATAATGAGGTAGTTAGGTGGCTCAATGGATAAGATGCTTGACTTGGAGTCAAGAAGATTTGAATTAAAATTCTGCCTTTTTGATCGCTGTGTGACCCTGGGCAAGTCACCCACCATTTTAGCTGTTGCTTCCTCATCTGTAAAATGGGTTAATAATAGCACCTCGGGGTTGTTGTGAGGATCAAATGAGATAATATTTGTGAAGCTCTTTGTAAACCTGGAAGTGCTAAGTAACTGCTAATTATAATTGTTCCTCCTGGATAAGATCATGAAATAGGGACTGAGTGAGCGTAGAATTAAAGACCTTTTTTTACCTACTCGTCCTATCACAAGCAGAGATGGCTCACTGATGACTTTTGTTAACCTGGGAGGAAGTCTCCAATGGAACGTGTCTGGGCTCTGTCCTTGGCTTTCTCTTGTCCAGAATTTTATCAGGGATTTTGATGACTCAGAGGTGGCAGACTGATCAAAATGCCCACTACTTCATAAAACTGGGAGGAATAGCTATGTCATTGCATGACAGAACGGAAAGCATGAAAGATCTCTGCAAGAGAAAGTGTTGGGGCATTTCCAACTAGATGAAATTTGACAGTGAGAATTATAAAGCACTCCCAGGTAGAAGGGAAAATGTGCTGGATTTGGAGTCAGAAGATCTGAGTTCAAATCCCAGCTCTTCCCTTTTCTAGCCAAAATCACTTAGACAGGTTGCTTCATCTTTCTGGGCCTCAGTTTCCCCATCTGTAAAAAAAAAAGGAAGTTAGGTTGGACCTCTGAGATTTCTCTAACTCTAAAATCCTATGATCTTATGAACTTTACAAGGTAAAAACTAAAACTCAAGAGCTTTTCATAGAAAAAAAAAAAGACTTAGGGACTTTATTTGGCTACAGGCTCTTAATCTAATACACCAGGGCCTAAGTAGATGGGAGGCAATCTTATTCAACAAGATTTATTAGGCCTCTACAATGCTGGAAGAGATATAAAGTTAGAGAAGACCTTCTGCCCTCATGAAGCCTCCAGTTGGTAGGGGGATAAGACACCAGCACAATAAGTACTCTAGAGGTATGAGGTGTCAGTCTGGGAAGGGCCTTTACAGAGCCAAGTGTGGCCTCTTGTCTAGATAATCGAGAGTGAGAACGAATGAAAAACCTAAGTTGAGCAGTTCTCCATTGACGACTTACATTATGACCATCCCTTCACTTCAAGCAGTGGTCCTTCCTATTCCTTGTTTAATCCTTCTCTCTTCACCAGAGGCTTAGAAATGCAACAAAAGCAAACCCAAAAAGCATTTTCACTGTCCTTGTGATTCCTTGCCAGCCTCAGCTCAGTACAGATTTTAGTATTACTCATGCTGTTTACAGAACCATGCCAGGCTTTTGCCATCATGATCCTACAAGGCGCCCAAATTTCCATCTTCTGTATGTGCCATCTAAAAATAGATGTTGTTCATTGAATTCCCTGTGGATGCACAGTGGTCTCTTTAGACAAAGCCCCTGTTTTCTACTCACTGGAATTGCTTCTCTTTGTGTCTTTGGAATGTTATTTGTGAGAGTTTCCCATCACTCATGGGCTGGAAAATAATTCCAGGATGGAGAAAGTGGTCTCTGCAAGCAGCAATGGGCAGAGTCAGTTTGGTGTGAGAGGATATGGGCGGGCTGAAAGAACAGGAGTGGATGGCTGGATGGATTGAATTTCAAAGCTCAGATTCTTCACTGCTGGTTCAATTCTGTGACATAGCAAAGTCTAGGATGTAAAATTGAGGTATGTGACTGACTTGGGTTGAAGATGGTTAGATTTGAGGAAATGGTCACTTAGTTTAATCAAGGGGTCCTAAGCATGAGTATTGAAGTTCCAATGGATGATAGGGAGAACAGCTCAGGAGGGCCATGAGCCAGGTACACTGAAGAGCTGAGAAAGTGACCTCAAGGTCAGTAGATGACAGTCATGGAGAGAGAATAAGTATGACAGAAGCTAGGTTGGACTGCCATGTTCTTTTTGTCAGGGTTTAATGAATGGAGACCCAGCAGAGGTACCATACCCTAATGTTTAAGATACAGTGGGCATTCTGGTGTTTGGAGTGCACCCAGACACTATCTCACCCAAACTACTCTTCTGTCCAATGGTAAAGGTCTGGATAAAAAAGAGAATATGGGGAACATGAGGCCTGTATTAAGTTATTATTATTTTTGGTCCCAACTTGGTATCTCCTCAGTGTGGAGACTCTCTCCACTGAGACAGCTCAACAATTCATCTGTAACTTAGTCTCAGAGAGTTGCCTAGCCCACTGAGAGATGAAATAACTCATCGAGGGTCACATGCCTCTTACTTGTCAGATGGAAGACTTGAACTCAGGTCTTCCTGACTCCATACCAATCCTCTCTCCTCTGTGCTACCTAGTCTTTTTTAAATGTTATGAATAAAAAACTAGTGTCCAAATCAAGGGAAGTGATAGTCCTACCATATTCTGTCTTGGTTAGTTCAGAGTAGGGCTGTTTCCAGTTACCACATTTTGAGAGGGACATGGTCAAGTGAGATTTCAGTGGGCTGAAGGTGAACAAGGTCATAAGGGGGTCTTGAAACTATGTTCTATGAAGGATAGCTCAGGAAACCAAGAATATTTAGCCTGTGAAGAGAATTCTTGGAATGAAGGAAATGATAGTGGCATTCAGATATGTAAAAGAATAGCATGAGAAAGAGGGCCATTAACTCCAAAGGTTAAAACTAGGGCCAGCAGACGGACTTTACAGGGAGGCAGATTCAACTAAGTATGTAAAAGAACTTTGTAACAAACAGTGTGGACTCAGAATGGAACAATTTGCCTTGGGTGGGTGGTGAGCTGCCTGTCACTAGAAGTGTTCAAGCAGACGCTGGGTCACCAGCTCAAATTCTGCCTCTTCTCTTTCTGTTTCTGTGACCTCAGGCAGGCCTTTTCTCTTCCTGGGTCTCAGTGTCCCCATATGTAAAATGTCCTCATAAACAAGCCATATTTCTTTCTTTCTTTCTTTCTTAAATAGACTGTCTCTAAAAATCAGACTTCGCTTTTGGGGGAACCGCCAAAAGAAATCCGGCTTAGTACCAACCCGTACTTGAACTTGGCCAGTGTATTGCCTGGGGTCTGTTTACCAGGTAAGGAAAGAACCCCTCTGGCTTAGCCTGTTTACAACCTTTTGTAAAGTCACTGAAAAGCTGCCTGAGCCTGAGTTCTCCCCCATCCCAAAGGCTGCCTATGCCCTGCGCAGGGGCTGGCCAGAGCTTTGAGCACAGGTAGATTGTCTGTTTTTGTCGTCAAAAGAATTTACCATTTGGAGACATTAAAAAGGCTCTGACCCTGATGATGTGGGTCTTCCAACAAAAATAATCTTGGAGCTCCCATGTACTTTTTCTTTGGAGGGAAAATATTTTTCTTGTTATAAACATCTGCAGCCGAGAGCTCTACAGTATATCCTTGCAACAGTGTGGTTGAAGGTTAATGCCAGAGGGAAAATATGGTGACCCCCCCCACTTAGTTCCCATAAGTATACAGTAACACTACATTTAGCTGGACATCTGACTTATTTCAACCTCAGTTGGGCAGATCAGAACAGAAGTGAACCCAAAAAAAGGGGGAGGGTTAGGAACTAGCCCTGATCTGCTAAAGTAGTTGTCTCAAAAGCTCTTGTATGTTTTTTGTTCCACCAGAGAAGCCTGGGTTCCTTTATCAAGAACTTACTGACTCTACTTTTACACATATTTTTAACACATCGGTGAACCGATTTCTCCAACTTTGGCAAACTTTAAAAAGTCAACGTACTATTGCCCAAAAAGACAATTGAGAGAAGAGAGTTAAAAACCCCACGGTGTGGCAGTCTGGCATAATGGATGACGATTTTAAAAGTCAGAAAAAAAGATTAAATTATGTTTATGGAATTGGAGTAATTTCTTTTTAGAAGAATTTCATTTTGAAAAGGTTACAACTTAGAATTTGGAGGCATACGGACTTGAGATATTGCATTGCAATAGGATTCCACTATTAGTGCCAGATAAAGCTGGCTCTTTTGTACTAGAGGGAACATACGTGAATGTCATCTTGGGTTACTTTCAGGAATGAAGAGGTGACAGTCTCTCTGTCCTGTGCCCTGGTCAGACTTCGTGTGTCCACATCTGGACCCAGAAGGGACATTGAGAAGTTAGGGAGAATCCAGGGTGGGACCCAGGACGGTGAAGTCCATGCCGTACGGATCAGGCAAGGAACAGGAGTGAAGGGTCACAAAAGATATGCTAGGGATTAAGTTTATTTCACTTGGGCCCAAGGCGAGGGACCCAAGTAATGGGTGGAAGTTGCTGTGAGGCCAATTTTGGCTTGATTATCAGGAAAAGCTCCCTACCGATTGAAGCTGTCCCAGCGTGTAGTGGGCTGTCTTCAAAGGTGGTGGGTTACCTCCTCCTCTGGAGATCTGAGAGCAGAGCTGGACAGCACTTTGTCAGAGATGTCACAGGAGGATTCATTTCATGTGTGGGTTGGGTTGGATGGTGTCAAGGGTTTTTTTTAAGTCTCAAATTCTGTCGTTCTGTGATATGTTGAAGCGGATACTTTTAGGTGACAAGGCTATGGTTTCCTTACATTATTAAATGCTGATCTGTGTCTGATTTAAAGATAAGTACAACATCGTTTTCCAGTACAGTTACCCTGTGGCACCGTGTTTCGATGCTCTACTGCCCTCACTGACACAAGCCTGTTAATTTTGATTTCAGCCCCAGTTGCAAGTAAGACCTTGAGTGCTCTACCCCAGACTGGAATCACAAGCAACATAGTGGATGCCATCTCTCAGGGAACCTCATCACAACATGCATTGGAAAATTACATTAATTATTCTCAGCAATTTGGTGATTATTCACAGGTAAACGGCAGGAACTGGTTTCCTGATACTGGTGGAATCTAGGCTACTAGAGCTGACAGATATTTATTGAGCACAGAGGCAGCATTGAGAGCTGGCCTCAAAATCAGGGAGAGCTGGATTCAAGTCTCTCCTTTGACACATTCTGGCTGTGTCACGCTGGGCAAATCACTTAACCTCTTGGTGCTATAGGCAACTTTTCAAGACAAGGCTTCTTAACCATGCACTTGTTTTTAAACATATTTTGACAACTGTTTCCATATTGTAATCCTTTGTGCTGTATTTTATGCATTTGAAAACATGATTCTGAAAAGAAGGGGTCTATAGGCTCCACCAGACTGCCCAAGGGGTCCCTGGTACCAAAAAGGCTAAAACCATAAGTTGCCAAAAAAGTGCTAATTTGCATTGGTAGAAGGAATTTCCTCACCTGAGAGTACCGTATACCAAAGAAATCACAGATCCAATCACTAACCCTTATTGGACACAGAGCATCTAACATAATGCTAGGCTAAGAATTATGAACCATAGAAAGAATGAGGCCATCAGCCAGACTTTACTAACCTTGTCCTATGTGCCTGCCGCTGTTCGAGGTGCTAGGAATACAGAAGGGAAAGTCAAGCCAAACTGCATTTCGTTTGACATTTTGGTCGTTCTTTGAGGTGACTCATGGTTCCCATTGTCATTTTAGTTTTGGCTTGGGCTGCATTAGTCATGAAAGATTAAGCATCCCAGGGAAACATTAGTCCATCTCTTCAGTCGCTATATACAGAAGGATAAGTGTTTCTAGAATCATAGTTAGAGAATAATAGACATTTCATGATTTTGTAAGTAGAATCATTAAAGCTCTAGTGGGCTTTGGGGTTCATCCTGTCCAACTCTCTTTTCACCGATGAGGAAACTGAGGAAAGTGTAATGACTTGAAGCAAGTTATTCATAGAACCTGCACTAGAACCCGGGCCTTCTGAATCCCAGTGCAGCACTCTAGATATACTGGATTGCCCCTCCTCATTTATGATAAAATTTAAAAATTCAGAAATCACTTCATTCACTTTGAGACATAAAGGGGGAAAAGCTTTTCCAGGTACAAAAGATAGATCGGGTCAGCTTGGCCACAACTGTTTTCACTCCAGTATCATCTTAGGTGATGAGCCCCCCCCCCCCCATCCTCTGTGTGCAGAATCCCATTCACCTTACTGTGCCAGGTGCTGGAGTCTCGAATTAACCAGATCGGAGCAGCTCGCCTCTGCTCCCCTCTGTCCTGTGTTCTGGGCAGCCTCCCCTCTCTGGGTGTCGTCTACCTTTTCTAGTGTCTCATCTACTGGTCAAGCTGAGCTCATACCCAGCCCCTCCCTGGCTGAGAGCACAGCTGAACACAAGGACATTTTGGAGGGAATCACATGATTTTCAAATGCAACCAGGGAAACCTAAAGATAGAGAAGAAAACTCCCCCACTGATGCCCTTGGGCACCTTAGTTTCAAAGAGCTGCCTAGATCACTAAGATTAACGGACTTATCCCGGGTCAAACAGCCGGGGCATGTCAGAGACAGGATTTGAACCCAGGTCTTCTGACTCTGAGGCCAGGTCTTTGTGTCTCTCCCTATAACCTAACTGTACTTAAATGACTTAATTCAATGATTATAGGTAAGCATACCTCATCACCATTGCCTCTGGCCGTTTACTTGGACTAAGATTATTTTCAGTATGTCTTTTTCTCTATATACCATTTTGTCTTTGCTTAATGCACTATAATTGATTGTATGTCAATGATTTATTCTGTACTTATTATTTAGACTACCCACAGTACTGCTTTGCTTTGTATACACACACATGCATTCACATATCTGTACTCACAAAAACATTCTGCATGAAGGCACTTCCAGCATACAGTATGGTTAGCAGGTCAGAGCTCTGCCTGCCTCCAAATTTAATGACCACACTGGGACTATAAAGGATTGATCAGAGCACAGAGGCTTTTTTCTTGAATCTTTCTCTATTTCATATTCTCCCAAATTTGTCTGTGGACTCACAGTTTGCTTTGAATTCCCTTGTGTTAGGAAATGGGCTAACTGTGTGATGCCCACCTTAGGAAGTAAAGCTCATGAGAAAAGTTAACCAGGATTTGGGCATCGATCTCTTCCACTGTTCTGCTGGCTGTCAGGGCAGGATGCTGGATTGTTAAGGAAGTGATCTCATAGCAAGCAGCCAGGGTAGGCAGATATGCTTTAGGAAAGATGGCACTTAGTGAGTTCCCTTTTGTCACAGGAAAATGATAACCTCGTTTCAAATCTAATATAATAATAATAAGAAAGTTTCAGAATTCCTTGAATTTATTTAAAGTATGATATCCTTATCTGTAAATTTGCAGTGATAAATGCAAAGATTAAATCTAGTTCTAACTACAAAGCCTCCACTGGCCTTGTTAATAATAACAATAGCAATAACTTTGTTAATAACAATAACAATAACTTTGTTAATAACAATAACACATATAGTGCTTCCATTTCTGCAAAGGATTTTATTTACACATGTTATCTCTCTTGAGTCTCATGTGAGATAATACCCAATTTACAAATGAAGAAACTGAGGCTCAGAGAAGAAAGTGATTTGCTCAAGGTCATATAGCTAGGAAGTATCTGAGGTAGAATTTGAACTCATGTCTTCCTGACATCAAGCCTGGCCCTCTTGCCAGTACAGAAGACTGCCTCACCTTTCCAGGATTCACAGCAGAAAGTGGATTACCTTTGAGTTATAGTCTTAGCATGACAATATGAAGACCAATTCCAAACCTTGAAGTTTTCAAGATTGGCTGTTTTGAAGTATTTCAAAAACTTACAATTAGAAATTGGTTTTATTTTTTAATTTTAGGATGTTTTCCAGCAATATTGTTGGCATTTTGCTCAGACATGCAGAGCTGCTGATGTAGGAGTAGGAGGATTAGAAAATGAAGACCCTGAAATAAAAACATTTTTTTTTGCAAGATAGTCGGCGTTAAATGACTTGCCCAGGGTCACACAGCTTGTAAGTGTCAGGTGTCTGAGTCAAATTTGAACTCAAGTCCTCCTGACTCCACAGGCCAGTGCTCTATCCACTGTGCCACCTAGCTGCTCCTGAAGTAAAAGCTTAAATAAACTTCCTTCCATATAATTTCTAAGAATAACTACAGAGCAGATGGCTTAGGGAATGTCCATCTCTATCAATCACATATTCATTAAGCACCTACTGTATGCCAGATGTTGTGTTAGGTGCTGGGAACAGAAACAGTGTCTGCCCTCAAGAAGCTTCCATTCTAGTTCACTGGATGAGGCTAGATTAGGCTGCTGCTTCACTCCCTCCTTCTGAGTGCTAACCTCCAAGCCTGGGCTATGAGATGCTACAGAGCCCTTGCTTGGAGAGGCATCTCTGCAAAGGCATCCAAGTGCCATAAAGCCTCAGCTTTGCCTGCTCAGGGGGCTAGATGTGGTCATCGGGCATCTGTAGGACCTCTTTGTTGAGAACTGACCTGCTTTGCATTGGAATCAATGAATCTGCCAGTGAAATGAGGATGTGTATATCTTGTGGCTGCAAAACAGATGTGTTCCAGAGTTTTACTATTGGGAGGGTCAAATGAAATAATGTATGGACAGCACTTTGCAAACCTTCAAGTGCAGTATAAATTCTTGCTATTGTTATTATTACTACTACTATTTAAAAAGGCTTTGTGGATTAGGTAATTACCTAATATGAAAAGAGACAGAGACAGAGACAAAGAGAGAGAGAGAGCGAGAGCAAGAGAGAGAGAGAGAGAGAGAGAGAGAGAGAGAAGAGAAGAGAAGAGAAGAGAAGAGAAGAGAAGAGAAGAGAAG
>NW_020948321.1:0-33882 GCF_900497805.2 Vombatus ursinus | reverse complement strand
CACACACACACACACACACACACACACACACACACACACACACACACCAGCTAGCTGACAGGCATTGATTACCAGTGTCTGCCATTTTTTTTTTTTACACAAAATATAGATTTAAGGTAAGTGTGAACTTGGACAAACAAAAATCCCACTAAACAAACTCCCACAATTCAAGATTTTCTCTTCTGATCATTCACACACATCCTTACATTTGGTTTTTGCCTCCACTGTATTCCAAGATTTCCAGTCACCATCACTTCATAGCGTATGACGTTCCCACAGTCTTTTGAGTTTAATCTATTCATTTCATTTTCAGATGAAATTAACAAGAGCGAAGTCTCAAAAATTTCGGCTCCATAATGTTTGGTTAGAGTCTCCAAGGTCGACAGATATTTCACCTTTAGATCATGAGGAGTCACGCTACTGTCGCAAATGGTCTTATTGTTAAATTCCTTAAGGAAATCCTTGAAAACATTATTTATTCGTATTCTGGTTAAGAGATTCCTTTGTCTGATGGTCCTGTTCAGTGTTTCTGGAATATATCGCTTGTAACTGAAAGAGGAAAATGGAAAGAGAAAAAGGAAAAAAAAGGGAAGAGAGAAAGAGGGAGGGGGGAAGGAGAGATGGAAAGTGAAAGGGAGAGGAAGAGGAAGAGGAGAGGTGAGAAAATGTGTCTATTTAATATTTATATGAGCAAAAATTGTCACTAGGTGCCCATTCCCCAAGAAGTTTAGAACCTCGTATATACACCCACAGATGCATTATTAAATTCTGTTATTATTTAAGCAATCCAATCTGCATTGGGCTACTCCTATTCTCCTATCAAGAGCAGGAACTCAACCAGACATCAAAAGCTAGCCAAAAAGGAACCCCATGGGTCATCCGTCCAAAAGCCCTGTCTTGGCCAGCTCTTTCAAGCCTCGCCAAATGTTTCATTAGGCACTCTGGAAAGTCGCAAAATCAACTGACCTTTTATCGACTCATTGCCTTTTGTTGATTGCCCACACATAACACGCTAAACAGCCACCTTATGGCAGATCCCCTTCCCACTTGGAGTGGGGTGATCAGCTAAGCCTCTTTGCCCTGGAAAGGGCATAGAGAGGTCAAAAGACCTGAGTTTGAATCCTGCCTCTGTTTCATGTCACCTCTATAATACTGCATATCACTTCAATTCTTTACCAATTCTTCAAACCCCAGCTGCCCTGTCTGTAAAATGAGGGGGTTGGATGAGAAGATTTCTAAGGTCTGTTTAAAACTATGATCTTAATATATTTTATAAAGTGGTGTTTGAGCTTCACAATGACCTGTGAGGCAGGTGCTACTATTGTTGTCATTTTACATACAAGGAAACTGAGGCTGAGAGATGCTGAGTCTTTTACCCAATATTAATTCAATGAAAAGCAGTGTGATGCAACGAGACAGAAACCTAGCCTTGGAATCAAGAAGGTCTGGGTTTAAATCTCACCTCTGATATATACAGTCTGTGTGACCCTGGGCAAGTCACTTGACCACCATCTGCCTCAGTTTCTTCATCTGTAAACTGGGGATAACAACAGTACCTACCTCCAGGGTTGTTGTGAGGATCAAATTATTTAATATTCGTAAAGTTCCCATAAACATAATATTTCTGTTATCAGCTGGACTTTGGTGATAAATGAAGTCACTAGCTTGGGAGGGAAAAGATTTGGAATAGGGAAATTGTTCTGTTTCTGTATGACTTTGAGCTAGGAACCTAGAGTCTCTGGGCTTCAGCTTACTACTCAGTAAGATGAGAGGGACCAGAGGGGTTGACCTACAGAGACCCTCCAGCTGGAAAACCCCTCAATTCTTTGACTCTGGGATGCTGGGACACAGCTGGTCTAAGCCTCTGAAAACCTGCAAAGAGATTATGTCAATACTTGGGGGCATCTGCCTCTCCTCCACGTGTGAACTCCTACCATCACCTCGGGCTGCATCCCGTTACACCTCCTCAACCAGTAAGAGTCACGGCAGTCGTTCTTCAATTATGTGTCTCAAAGGGAACGTCCCAGAAGGCCTATGACCTGTCACTGCCCACGTGGCTGCCCCCCTTCTTTTCTGATCATCCATTTGTTTTAATGATGTCACTTATGCCACTTCTTACTTTGAGAACTGGACGGACCTCTGAGATCATCTAGTCTAATTCCTCATTTTAGAGATGAGGAAACTGAGGTCCAGAAAAGTCACTTGCCCAAAGCCACACAAGTAGTAAGTGGCATAAGTAGGATTTGAACCTAGGTCTTCTGACTCCAAATCCAGCAGTCTTCACCCTGCACCCCATTGTTTCCTCTACAGCCTATGTGTACCCACAATGCTTCTCTCTACTGCCAAGGTCACTCATAGATTCCTCAAAGAACTTGGCGCTCAAGGATTTTCCACCATACAACATTCTTGGGACACACATGCCACCACACATAGTATTAACATGCTAAAAAGGTGTCACCATCAGCTCTCCTGGGAGACGAGCTCAGCCTTACCTGACATCCTTTGGCAGGTCTGGAAGTTGTATATTATTCATCATGGCGTAATGGGATATGGCCAGCACTGCCATCCCCAGACATTCATTTTCAATCTCGTGAACTTCCTGATCGGTCTTTGGGTCTCGCACAGGAGCCAAGCACTTCACTAAATCATATTGTCCCTTCAGGGGAGAGAAAAGTTTCTTTTAAGCAGGAAGTAGATAAATTCTTGGGAGTTCAGGTGATTGCTCAACACGTGGTTCTCCCAGAGGAGGACAGCTCCCAGGATAGGATGTCTGGAGGGGTAAACTACTGTCTCAGTTAAGAAATTCTCAAGGAACAAAACCTTTTTAACAAGTTCCCCTCCTCTTGAGGGATAGATGGTGGCTTCTAGCACCTTAATAATGTTGACTGGCTGATTGCTTTGGGTGCAGAATAGGGTGTATATTTCCAGACGTGTCCAAAATGTTAAGGTTTTCCTTAGCTGTATTTCTTCGTACAGCTCAAAAGTCACCTCCTACATGGGGCTGTCCTTGATTTCACTCCAATACTAGTGCTCCGCCCCCCCAATTACATTTTATTTACCATATGTGCACCGGGATAAATACTGGAGTATTTTTCAGCTAATAAAAATCAGTACTATCCATCCCCCTTAAACACACAGTTTCTTGTCTGGTGTCAAGGAGGTAAGAACACTACATACCAGAGATTCTTGACCTAGGGTGCAAAGACTCTTCAGGACACAAGAGAGTATATGAACTTGAATGAGAAAAAATTACATCTTTATTCTCACTAACTTTTCATTTCCTTTCGAATTCTATATATTTTATTCTGTGTACTGGTTCTGGGGAGGAGTCCATGGGCTTCACCAGACTGTCCACGCCATCCAGGACACCCCAAATGGTAAGAACCCTGCAACTAAAGATGGATCCCTGCTAGTCCACCACTAGGACTCTTCTCCTCAGCCTTCAAGGAGTTAACCCTCAAATGGACTGATACAGCCAGACTCTCATCGGCAATCTGTAACAAAATCCCTACATCATGTATTTATGAACTGGTTTCAAGTTTGCAAAGCACTTGATACATGTTAACTCTTGTAGTAGTGATGATGATGATGACGATGATGATGATGATAGCAGCATTTCTATAGTACTTACTATGTGCCAGGCACCGAGTTAAGCGCTTCACAAAATTTGTCTTATTTGATCCTCACAACAACCCTGTGATGCAGGTGCTACTAATTGTTCCCATTTTACATACCAGGAAACTGAGGCTGAGAGATGCTAAGTCTTTTTCCCAGGGTCACACAACCATCTTAGGTAGGGTTTGAATTTTGGTCTTCCTGACTCCACCTCTTCTCCTCCATGCACAGACAGCACTGCCTACCTGCCCAACTCTAGAATCACAGGCAAATGCGTCTGCTGATAATCAACCTTTCACCCCGGGCCTTGGTCCAGTCTTGTTCTATGTCGCCTCCCTTCGTGTACTTTGGCCAGACTGACCCACTGGCTGATCCTTGTACCCAATTCTGTTTTCCTTCTCCTGCCTTTGCAAAGGGAGATCGGGTTGCTTTACAAGCATCACACAGCTAGTTTGGATCTGAAGCAGGACCTGAACCCAGTTCCCGATGATGCCAAATGTTCCTGACTCCGAGTCTGATGCCCTGGACACTGCACCATGCTCTCTCTCTCTCTCCTAGGTCTGGTTAAAAGACAAAATGATCTAATAATTGGTACCCATCACCCTGCCCGTCATAGAGGAGGGACCAGAGAAATCTTGGTTGGTCACTCATTAGGTCCTTGCTACCACATCAAGGCCACACTTGTCAACCTGACAGTCAAGCCCCTAAATAGTCTAATGCCTTCTTACCTTCCCAGCCTCATCTCAGATGATTCCCTTTCATCTTGTCTACACTCTACCAAACTGGACACTTACTGCAACTTCAACATGACCTATATTCTCCCACTTTGGTGACTTTGGTCATGACATTGCTTAAAATGCCCTCCCTTCTATGGTTGCTTTCACCTGCTGAAATACTACTCCCCTTTCAGGACCAGCTTAATGCCATTAAATGTCAGTCCAGGGGAAAGAGTCAGAAGATCTGGGTTTGAATCCCAGAAGTTCTGCCACTTTCTAGGTGTGTGACCCTGGGCAGCTTTCTCTGCCTCAGTTTCCCCACCTATAAAATGATGGCATTGAACTAGATGGTATAGTGGTGGCTCCATGGATAGAGCATGAGGCCTGGAGTCAGGAAGACCTGAATTCAAAACCAACCTTAAACACGTGTCGGCCTCAGTTTCCTTAATTGTAAAATAAGGGTAATAGCATCTATCTCAATGCGGCTTTGGGGTGGGAGGGGGAGGAGAATGACCAAGAAAGGTCTCCCCCAGAAAAGGCAGATCTTTGATCTGAACCTTGAAAGAAGTCAGGGATTTAAAGAGGCAGAGGTGAGGAGGGACAGACTATGAGGTGTTTCAAAATTCTTGCTGGTTGATTAGTTGACTGTTTCCCTGTACCTCCCATGGACCCTCATCCGGTCCCCTGCACACAGCAGGTGCCTAATAAAAGTTAGTTGAGTGGTTTGGTTGAGCACAGGCCTCTGGTGAATGTAGTCCCACAGCATTTCGCTTGCTTGGAAAGGAGACAGATGAGGAAGAAGGCCTGGGAGTTGGCATAAACAAGCCACTTCCCCTCAAAGGGAGATGCATCTGGAGCTTTCTTACGCTATGATAATCACTCAGCTTTTTTTTTTTAAACCTAAAGTAACTTCTTGTTTTCCTTCGGTACAAACAGTCACCCACCATTTCCTCCGGTACTCAGTGAGTGACCAATGAGAATGAAAGCAACCAGGGCCCCTGGGTTTATAGGAAGCAAAACCAAACCTGTATGTGCCACTTAGATCTGGATCCCCAGCGCTCAACATAGTGCCTGACACACAGTAAGCGCTTAATAAATGCTTGTTGCACATGCGTCTGCCTCCTGAGCCGTTGGGTTCTTAGTCTGGCACCTGCTGGTTGAAATATGAAGCACTCTTGTGGGCCTTTTGGTTTTTAAACCAGGAAGCGGTGTGGTTCAATGGTAAGGGCACTGGCTCAGGAGCAGGAGTTCTCAACCTTTGGTTTATGGGCCTTGGCCCCTTGGGGCAGCATCGGGCGAGGTCTTCTTCCCTGAATCAACTTGTAAAAGGCATCCAAGAAAATGTACAGAATTCCAAAAAACCACTATGTTCAAATATCGCTATCAATATTGTTAGAGGCAAGATAGCCAGATATATTCAAATTATACAATAAAAACAATATTCAGAACGTTCAAATAGAGTTTAAAAAAACACCACCACCAAGTCCCCAGACTACAGCTTAAGAGCCCTGGCTCTAGATTCAGAAGATCTGGGTATAGAGCTCACCTGTCATGCTTTACTACCCATGCAACCCTGGGCAAATCACTAAACTGAGTAGGCCTCAGTTTCTCCATTTGTAAACTAAGGGGGTTGGTGCAGATGAGTTCTGAGGTCCCTTTCAGCTCTAAGCTGAATAGGATCCTATGAAAAGGAATTCTCTGGTCTGTGGCTAGCTTCCATGGCTCAGGCCCTTGAAGGTTTGCTAAGAGCAGCTGACCAGATGTTCTCTGAAGGGTTCTTCCAGCCCAAAGGTCTCTGGTTCCCTGGAAAACTCCCCCACACTGGAGAGTACAACATTGATCTTCCAATGTGGGCCAAATACAAATGTGTGCAGAGAGAAGAACTAGGGCTATTAACTTTCTTACAAAAATTTTCTAAAATTCTGAATTTAAACAACACCAAATAAAATGGGTATTTCCATATACTCAGTAGGACAGGAAAAGGTTATACACACACAAAATAGCTAATCTCCATTACATACAGCTTGCTTTCAGAAATATTGCTTCAATGACGTAGTCATGTCCAGGCAATGACTCAACTTCCTAGAAATGACCTGCTCCTGCCCCGCCTCTCACACACTCCCCTCCACCCCCGGCTCCCTAGAGTCTCTGGGAGCTCCGGGTCCTACCTGAGCAAACAGATACTCCAGTGAATTGGCATCGAGGAGGGGCGTGGCATCCAGGACCCGTCTCCTTTCGTAGCCATTCTTTTGCTTCTTTGGGGAGTGTCTCCACACTGACTGCTCATTCTCATTGGTCCCATGCCAGTTGGTGAAATAGAATCTGGAAAGGAAAAAAGTTGACAGAAATCACCCTCATGGCAGTGCTGGAGGTATCCAGGAGCCATGAGCTGGACTCCTCAGAAGGAAGAAAGAGAGAGAACCCAATGAGCTGCTCTCACACCATTTCTAAGACATAATCTCTACGTCTTTTGTTATTGTTGCTCAGTCATGGCAATCATATCCAATCTTCATGACCCCATTTAAGGTTTCCATGGCAAAGATACTGGAGCGGTTTGCCATTTCCTTCTCCAACTCATTTTACAGATGAGAAAACTGAGGCAAACAGGGTGAAGTGACTTGCCTAGGGTCTGAGGCCAAACTTGAACTCAGGTCTTCCTGACTCCCTAACTAGCACTCTATCCACTGCTTAACAATGACCTGGACATTTGAGACCATGGTCTTCCATGGTATGGAAGAAGACTCAGAGATATGGCTTCAAATCCCACTTCTGATACTATCAGAGTAACCCTGAGCAAGTCATTTCTGAGCCTCAGCTTCTTTGAGCCTCTGTTTCTTCATATGTAAAATGAAGTGATTAATCCAGATGGCTTCTCAGGTCCCTTCCAGCTCTAAATCTAAAAGCCTATGATCATACTTGGGTCTTATAATCACCCTGTGAAGTAAGAACTCCAGTTATTTTCTCCATTTTATAGATGGAGAAACTGAGGCACAGAGATGCCTAAAGTGGGATTCAAACCTAGATCTGACTGATTCTAGCACTCTATCCACTACTCTCTGAGCCATCCCAGCTAAACAATTTAAATTCTATGTAACATGGGCCTTGATTCTGTCTTTCTATCACCCAAAAGTCAGTGTTAGCACTAAGAGTCAGCTACTATGACATAAACTGTTGAACTGAATCCAACTCAAGCTAAGGAATGAACCACTTTCAAGCATTCTTCATGGACACCTAAATCCATTTTTTATAAACACTGGATAGGAGTGGGCCCACACTACAGTCAGTCACCTCAGTTACACTGATAGTGCCTCTTTACCAGCGTGTTCTTATGTTTGTTCAGGGAGGGAACTAAAAAAAACCCGTGTCGTCAGAGCCACAGAAAAATTCTGCTGGTTCCACATAGCCCTTCCTAAGGCGCTATCTAAAATGATCCTTCCAGGCCTTTGTAAAGCACAGGCTCCCTACAGTATTCGCCTTTAGCCTAGACAGCCCTAACACGAATACACACAAGTGCGCACACGTCCACATCAGAAAGGACCACATGCCAGCGTCACCCACACCCAGCATCAAGCGCACCAGGGCTTCAGAGTCTGCTGGGATTCCCCTTATACAACATACAAGATGAGGACTTCCACAGCCTGACCGTGTCAGGTGACGGACAGCGAACCTTTCATCAGGCACTGGGTGGAACACAGCGCTTTCTTTGAGACACAGCGGGAGGCTCAGGTCAAGCCCAGCTCAGTGGGGACTGCGGATGCGCCTGGGAGCAAAGCCTCTGCAGGCTTCCCTGGCTGAACTGGGAGCCTCTCAATGCACGCAAGAGTCAAAGAACCACCCGGACTCACAGGACCACAGACTCAGAGCCCAAAGGGATGCGGGAGGCCAACCAGTCCCAAGCCATCTTTTCTCAGATGAGAGACAGCACCCGAGAGGTCGAGTTAGTTGTCCAAGAATAGATCAGGAGTAAATAAGGAAGAGCCAGAGTCTGAGCCCGGGTCCCATGCATCTAAACGGACTGTTCATTTCCATTTTATCACACAGCTCCCTTTGGAAGAATGAGTCAGAGGGAGATGAACAAAACAGCATGAGCAGGAGAACTGATTCACAGATAGATGGAGAGACAGACAGACAGACACACACACACAGAGACAGAGAGACAGACAGAGAGAGACAAGAGAGAGATGAAGAGAAAGGGAGAGAGACCCAGAGAGAGGGGAAGAGAGGAGGAGAGAAGGGGAGGGAGAGAGACAAAGACAGAGAGACAGAGATAGGCAGAGACAGACAGAGAGACAGAGAGAGACAGAGAGAGAGGGAGAGAGATATGCAACCATAGATATATCTATAGAGAGATGTACAGAGAGAGAGAAGAAACAGAGAGACAGAAGGAGACAGAGAGAGATGTACAGACACACAGAGAGACAGAGAGAGAGAGAAATGGAGACAGAGACAGACAGAGAGACAAGAGAGAGACAGAGAGAGGAGGAGAGAGATATACAAACATAAATATATAGAGAGAGATGTAAAGAGAGAGAAAGAGAGAGAGAGAAGAAACAGAGAGAGACAGACGGAGACAGAGAGAGATGTACAGATATATACAGAGACAGAGACAGAGAGAGAGAGAGAGGGGGAGGGAGAGAGACAGAGAGAGAGAGACAAGAGAGAGAAGGAGAGAAAGGGAGAGACAGACAGAGAGGGAGACGGAGACAGAGAGAAATGGAGACAGAGACAGAGAGACAGAGACAGAGAGACAAGAGAGAGACAGAGAGGGAGGGAGAGAGATATACAAACATAGAGAGAGACAGAGAGATGTAAAGAGAGAGAAAGAGAGAGAGACAGAGAGAAGAAACAGAGAGAGACAGAGGGAGACAGGGAGACAGAGAGAGAGATGTACAGACACACACACACACAGACAGAGACAGAGAGACAGAGAGAGGGGCAGGGAGACAGAGAGAGAGAGACAAGAGAGAGATGGAGAGAAAGGGAGAGAGAGACAGAAACAGAGAGGGGGAGGGAGAGAGAGAGACAGAGATATACAGACAGAGACAGAGAGATGTACAGACAGACACTCACAGAGATACATATATATGTTTGTATGCATACATATACATATATAATATACATTATACATTTGTATTTTGTCTACTCAATTTCACAAAGCACACTGTTTAAACGCCTCTTAAATGCTTGGCACATGTTACCACATATTGGGGTTATTTGGCATGCATTCTATCTCCCCCCCCAGCTCCTCAGTCTCAGCCTTCACATCCAAGCAGTTACCAAGTCTTGTTGACAATACCTCCACAGTTTGCCCTGGCATCCATCCCTTTCTCTCTAGTCCCACAGCCACACACACCGCCCCCCCCCCCAGCTCAGGCTTTCATCACCCTCACCTGGATATTGCTCCAGCCTCTAACTGGTCTCCCCAGCTCCAGTCTCTCATCTCACCAATCCATCCTTTACTCAGCTGGCAAAGAAACTTTCCTTCGACAGAGATCTGACCTCTCATTCCCCTGCTCAATAAACTGCAATGGCTCCCCATTACCTCTAAGAACAAATTCAAGAATTCCACTGCTTGACATTGAAAGCCCTTCACAAAATGGCCCCGACAGCTTTCCAGGTTACGCATAATTCCCTTTCACAATCTCTTCAATTCAGCCAAATTGTCTTTCTTGTTCTTTCTCGCATGTGAAATTCCCACTCTGTACTTAGCCTGGAATGCATTTCCTTCTCATCTACACCTCATGGAAGCCATACTTTCTGAGTTCAGCTCAGATACCTCCTACTCCATGAAGCCTTTCCTGATCTACCTCACCCCTCTCCAGCTGTTAGTGTTTCCCCACAAAAAAAAAAAATCCTGTACGTATTTTAATATATCTCAGTGCGTGCAGGCTGTACCCCTTAATAAAATGTAAAGTTATTAAGGCAGACTTCCATTTTTGCCTCACATACAGAAGCTAGCACATAGTCAGCACTTAAATGCTCACTGATTGATTGGTTGCTCTTCCTACTAGATCAGAAGCTTAATGAGGGCAGGAATCTAATCTTATTTAATCAGCCACACCCAATGACAACAACACCATTAACAATAATAATAGCTAGCACGTATACAGAACTTTCAAGTTGGCAAATCACTTTACACATTAACTCATCTCAAGCTCACAGAGTAGACACTTTGTAAATGTTTGCAGACATGACAAGATCATGAGCTCTTTTAATCAATTTCCAAGAATTTGTTAACCACCTATCATGTGCCAGGCATTCTGCTCGTATCTGAATTTATAAAGACAAAGGTGAGGTAGTCTCTGCCCTCAAGCATCTTATGTTCTCCTGTGGAGAGATGTACATATGTAACACCATGTATAGAAGCTATTTATCCACCAAGTACAAAGTAACCTTGCAAGAGAAGACTCCAGTTACTGGGTGGAGGAGGCCAAGAAAGGCCTCCTGAAGAAAGAAGGTATCTGTTGAATTCTAAAGGAAGCCAAGGATCCCCGGAGGCAGAGAAGAGGAGGGAAAGCATTCCAGGGCTGGACGACCGCCAGGGCAAAGGTCCAGAGATAGATAATGGAGCTTCGTGTGGGAGCAACAGCCAGTAAGTATGCCCTAGAAAGTGTGGCACAGCGATGCGCAAACAACAGAACTCAACAAAAGGCGGGAGAAAGAAGGGAAAGGAAGCAGAGCGGAGACAGAGACAGGGAGGATAAGAAAGAGAAAGGGACAGGGAGAGAAGAGAAAGAGAAGGAAGGGGAAGGAAAGAAGAGGAGAAAGAAGGAAAGAAGAAAGGAGGGGAGGAAGGGAAGAAGGAAGCGGAGGCAGGAAGAGAAAAGGAGGGGGGAAGGAGGGAAGGGGGACAGAGGGAAGAGAAAGAAGAAAGGGGAAGAAGGAAGGGAGGAGTGGAAAAAGGGAAAGAAGAAGAGAGGGGAGGCAGGGGAAGAAGGAAGCGGAGGCAGGAAGAGGGAGGGCAGGAAGGCTAGGAAAGGAGGGAAGAGAAAGAAAGAAGGAAACTCAGGACAGCAGGTTCTCAGACAATGCCCAGACTTCATAGCTCTATGGGCTGGTCCACTTCAGACCAGGGACAGAGCTAGTCTTAGGATCTGTTACCAAAATGAGGTAGAAAAAGCATAAATGTCAGCCACTGACCAAGCCGAACTCCTGAAGAGATTGCCAGAGAAGCCAAGGCCTCTGTATCAACCAGCAGGACAATTTGTGTGGGCGGCATCTCTTTAGAACCCAAACCTCTTTCAGGTGCCTAGGGAAGCAAATCAGTATGGGGCTAGCCAGTGCAGTGCATTGTGGGAGAATCAAGCAGCCTTCTGCCTAACTGAGAAGGGTCACACCACCCTCAAATATCCATATTCCCCCCCAAACATCCACACACATACACATCCACACATACCTACACACATCTACACACACACATGCCCCACACACACACACCCCCACCCACCCTGCCACAACACCTCCATTTCCTCTTATTAGTTACCCCTTGCTAAAAGGCAAATGTGGTATACCTGAAAGGGGAAAACACACTAAGCCACTAGTATTTGAACTGTCTGTTTCTCAGTCCAGCAAGAATCAAGCCTCTTTCTCTCTAAAAAGAGCCGGTAAGGCCTCGGACTTGGGGAGGTTATGATGAAGGAGGCAGAAGTGGGGGAGGGTGGAGGAGGCGGGACAGCACGCCTGGGCACCGTTCCTTCCTTCATTTACTCAGCATGCCTGGAAGATGTTTCATCCCTCTGAAGCCCTCTCTTCTGTAGTCCTGGGCACAGTTGTTAGCATTCTCCAGCCCTCCTGACCACTTGTACTGACTTCTCCATGTAGGTGTCCCACCCCGCCCTGCCCCACCCAGCCCACCAGAGAAGAGGAGACCCAGCATTTCGAGGGCAGGGACTGTCCTTGCTGTCTTTGCCTCTGCAGAGAACCTTCTGAAGGGGGCAGTTAAATTGAGTGGGGTAACACCTCCTTTGAATCAGATGCTGTCAGGTAGAGGCCTGGCCCTGGATTCAGAAAGACCTGGCATTCAAACCAGCCCAGGACCTGGGGCAAACCTCGCTGCCCCAGACCCTTCAGGACTCGTTATAGATGACTGACACATCTGTAGAGGTGAAGAGGGTCCCCATACCAGGAGTTCCTTCCAGGTCCAGATTAAATAAGACAAACAAAACAAAGCCTCTGAGGTGTGGGGGGGGGGGGCAATAGGGTGGGGTGAGGAGGGAGAAGTGATACTGGGAAATTTTTTTTTTGATGAGTAAGAGACCTGGATCCTGACCATAAAAAGCTTATTCCCCTCATGTAATAGGAAAATAAACAGAGACCTTAGTCTAGAGCAGAAGCAATAGGAGGCCCTAGGTTCAGGGAAAGGGATGAGGGAGGCACGAAGGGGAAGAAGGAGGGTTTCCCCAGGGGAGGCCCCAAAACAACATTTCTCCCACTCCACAGTCTGGCTAGGGCCAGTCAGACCAACACCTTTCTCATCCTTCCTGCTGTCTGAGTCCTTTAGGAGAAGGGTTCTCCATACTCAGTATAGTCAGGGGCCCATCATGGCAAGGCTAGTCTTCTCCTCATCTCTCCCATCTGTCCCTTTGTCTCTACTCCCAAGAGCAACACTCTGGATCATTTCCTACAAGGGGAAAAGGGGCTGCCAGGGGCTAGAGCCATTCTGAAATGCATGCCCCAAATCACTATTCCCTTCAGCCCATGCCAAACAAGCAAGTGTTTTTCAGCCTAAAAAACCGCCCCTATCCATGCTGACAAAATCTCCACATCTACACCAATCTTTGCCACCAAATCATGTTTTCTATTCGCTTATTAGTAGACATGTTTTCTCCGATAGAATATAAGCTCCCTGAGGGCAAGGACTTTCATTTTTTCCCTCTAGCCCTGAGTATGCATTTCACGAATATTTGCCAATTGCCTGATGGATTGATCGATCCAGCCTTCACTTAAGCCAGATATCAAGTGATTCTGCAGGTCTGGAACCAAGAGGGCCACAACAGTGACTCTGCATACCTCATTCGATAATGCAGCCTCAGCGACGTTTTGTCTTCAATCTTGATGCAGTGATTCGGGGCGTACCACAGCTTGGTCTTCTCATCGTACAGGGCAAAGAGGTTGTGGCAGAGTGGAGAGATGCCTAGGGAAAAGGTCAGGAATTCATCAGAGAGAGAAATGTGCTCTAGTACTCCTTTCCATTTCCTTAATTTGGATATATGTTTGCATGTTGCTCTTTCATTAGACTGTAGGTTCCCTGACGGCAAGGACTGTCTTTTTGCCTCTTTTTGTATCCCCAGCATTTAGCACAGTGCCTGAAAAAAGTGTCAGTGCTGTGGGGCAAGTAGGAGGTACAGTGGATAGAGCGTAGGGCCTGGAGTGAAGAAGACTCATCTTCCTGAATTCAAATCCAGCCTTAGACACCCCCTAGCTGTGTGACCTGGGCAAGTCACTTAACCATGTTTGCCTCAGTTTCCTCATCTGTAAAATGAGCTGGAGAAGGAAAAGGCAAAGAACTCTAGTATCTTTGCCAAGAAAACCCCAAATGGGGTCACGGAGAGTCAAACATAACTGAAAAATGACTGAACAACAACTGACATACAGGAGGTGCTTAATAAATGTTTATTGATTGATCTGTAAAAGAAGGAGTTGTAATAGATAGTCTCTGAGGTCTGTCTTAACTTTAAATCCTATGACCATCTACTACTCAGGAGACCTGAGCTCAAAGTCTGTCTCAATCACTAACTATGAGATTTCGAGCAAGTTACCCAGTCCCTCTAAAGGTCCACTTCCTCATCTATAAAGTGAGGCCGATGAAACTTGCTCTACCTACCTAAGTGTTAACACTATGAGAACCTCCATAGACCAACACCAACGACCTCCTATTCTTGGGGTGCTCCTCCTCCGCCATCTCATTGTGCTCTGAGGGTCTCTTTTGCCCCTGTGCCAATCATTCATGCGCATGTCAACCTAACTGTGCCATCCTTAGTGAGTAGGGTTTGAGGGGCTTTTTAAAGCCACAAGAAGTGGCCCCACGATATAGGTCCGCTCCGAGGGTGAGGAGGAAATACAATGAAGTCTGAACCTAACTATCCACCTGTAATTTTGCTTCTCTTGTCTTTTTTCAAAAAGAATTTTCTTTGAATGGAAGAAAGACCAAGAATAGTTGATGAGTAAGCAACTTGGAGCTGTCCTCCACATCTGCAAGCCTCCAAACAGGAGTAATTGCATTAAAAAGTGGGTGGGTACAATTACTGAGCCGCCACTGGTGATCTGGGGAAGACCTTTGGAGAACGAGAGATATGCCAAGCGATGGGAGAAGGCAAATGCTGCCTGATAGTCAAGAAACGAAAGAGGGTGAATCTACCAACCACAGATCAGTGTACTTCACTTTGATTCTTGAAAAAATTCTAGGATACATAATCAAAGGGACGGTTTCTGAACCCTTATGCAATCAAAAACAAGACATTTCAGACACCCTTCACTTCCTTTATTGACTAGTAGATTACAGGAATGCTGTCAGATGGATATTCTCAGATTTCAATAAAGCATTAATAAAGTTATACACACACACACATATATGTGTATGTATGCATGCATGTATATGTATATTTCTTTACATGTTGTCTCTCCCATTAGACCTTGAGGGTAGAGACTGTCTTTTGCCTCTTTTTGTATCCCCAGCACTTAGCACAGTGCCTGGCACATAATAGGCTTGGATTGATTGGCTGAAAGTCTTTCATAGTATGCTTGTGCATAAGGTAGGCTAGGTGACAAGCATAAATAGGTTAATTTGGAACTGACTAAATGGCTGATCCCTAAGCACAGTCATTAATGGGTCAATATCAACTTAGAAAAATGAGCTCTAATGGAGAGCTCCAGGGATCTGTGCTTGGCCCTATGATGTTGAACATTTCTTTTAATGACTTTATGAACGGCAGAGACGGCATGTTGATCAAACTTGCAGATAACACAGAGTTTGGAAGGATAGATAAAACCCAGAGGACCAAAATCAATACCCAAAAAGATATTTAACCATTTATAACAATGGGTCAAATAGAGTAAGATGGAATTTAATAGAGATAAATGCAAAGTTCTACACAGGTTCCAAAAGTCAGCTTCATGAGTACTGGATGGCAGAGGTACGGCCAAACGACAGTTCTTGTGAAAAAGATCTGGGGGCCTCAGTGGACCAAAAGCTCAATTTAAGTTAACAGTGTGACATAAAATCAACAAAAGTTAATATTCCCCTAGGCTGTGTCAAGAGAATCCAAAGGTATAAATATAAGGAGGTAAGTAAGACCCCCCAAGGGACTCTGTAGCAACCAAAGCACATATGGAGTATTCTGTTCAGTATCAAGTGACCCATTTTTAAGAGGCAGAAGCTAAAGTATGCACAGAAGAGGTTATTCAGGATGGTGAGAAAACTGAAAATGATGCCATAGGCAGGTTTAGTCTCAACTAGGAAGACTCCAAGAGACCATGACAGCTGTCTTCAACTATCTGAAGGCCATCATGGGGAAGACAGATTAGATTTGTTCTGTCTAACCCCGGGAGTAGAATTAGAAGCAATAGATGCTGGGAGTGGGGGGGACAGGGGAGTTGCTAAGAGGCGGGCTTAGGCTTAACTTCAGGTAAAGCATCCTCACAATGAGAGGTGTCCCAAAGCCAAATTGGCTGCCTCGGCAGGTGGTGGGGTTGTCCTTCCCCAGACGTCATGGAGCAGAGGCTGGAGGACCCAACATTCACCACAGTTCCTGGCATATAGTAGATGCTTGATAAATGCTAGCTGACTGACTAACTGACCTCTTAGCAGTGATGCCGTAATGTGAGTTCTCGGTCAGGCAAGGGTTGGATTAGGTAGTCTCTGAGGTCCCTACTCACTCTGAGATTCTGCGGTTGAAAGCTCCTGGGGGAAGGGAAGGATGGCTGAGTTCACCTCCCCATCCCTTGTGGCTGGCCCATGCAAAGTACCTGATGCCTGGTTATTAGCTGTGTGACAACAGACAAGATACTCTGTGTCTCAGTTTCCTCACCTGTAAAATGGGGATGACAATAGCACCTTGAGCTCAGGGTTGGTGGGAGGGTCAAATGGAATGATGGGTGTAAACCACTTTGCAAAACTTCATGTTCTCTAGAAATGTGAGAAATAAATTCTGAAGGAGGTGGGAAACCCTTCCTCACCATCCTTCCAAACGTCGGTTTTCACACTGTCGTCCGGTGCTCACACACTGCCTCATCCATCACATACACAAAAAATTTCCTGGCAGCGGTGAAGGGCGTGTGTGTTAGAATAAACACCAACCCAAGTGACTTTTGACAGTGATTAAAATCTCTCAGCATAAATAATAAATAGGTTTCTTAAGTACTCAGTGTATTTATCCTAAATGGTTTTCATTAGCGGCCGCCTAACTAGAGGATGCATGTTTAATGAAGCTGGTCCCGTAGCCTTCCCTCACCTCTCCCTTCTCCCTCCTTCATCTGCTCCTCTGCTCCTCTTTCTTGCTCTCCACTCCCAAAATCAGGCGCCATTTTCCCTTTAGCAAGAGGGGTGAAAAAATAACCATCAAGACGCCCGAAACTACGATGCTGAGACAGCCTCCCACTCACTCACATCATTCCATTCTTCTTCCCATTCGCTCCCTACTGAAGAATGAAAATCACTTGGATTTTTGGAACATAGAGGGAGAAAATGAAGGTTTGGCATAAATCAATTATTAATTGTAGTTTGATTTGATCGAAAGGCAGTCCCCAAATTAGTGCACATCCCCAATTTAAACAACTGAGGATTGTTCATTCTTGGGTTTGCCAGAGAGCGAGATTTAGAGGCAGGAGGGCCTGTGTTTGAATCCCAACTCTGACGCTTTAGCTGTGTGACCCCTGGGCATTTCAATTCACCTCCCTTGACTTTAGCTCCCTCATCTCTAAATAATAATAATTATTAATTATTATTAATAACAATACCATAGCATTTATTTCACAGGATTGTCACAAGGATCGTGAGATTAGAGCAGGTGTTCTTAACCTAGGCTCCGGGAAACTTGTTTTTAAAATAGCTTGACAATTGGATTTTGACATAATTCACTTCCTTCGTCATTCTATGCATTTTATTTTGTGCATTTAAAGTCATGATTCTGAGAAAGGGTCCATAGACTTCACCAGGCTGCCTGCCCAGGGGGTCCATGACTCAAACAAGGTGAAGAATAATTCCTACTCAGCATCAGAGCCCAAAGACCCCAGGGGGTCATCTGAACCCAGGTCTTCCTGCCTGCTCTCTCCACTACATCTCCCAGCTACCTTCTGCATCACGAAGAACCGAGGAAGGGTTAACACACAGCCGAGAAGACCAAGTCAATCAGGTGGAACATAGAGATGGAAATTCCAGTAATACATAGGAAATAATACTAACTAATATCTATCTAACAATTTAAAGTGGGCAAAGTGCTTTACAGGCACTCACATCGCTTTTCAAAAAATTAAAGAAGCAATAAATGAAACGGATGCTCTTCGTGAAATTTAAAATGTCTTTTTTAAAATGCAGTAAATCTTTCTAATGGTACTATTGGTGGAGTAGTGAATGGTTGAGCGATTCTGGAAAGCCATTTGGAATGATGCCCCACAAGGTTACTCAGCTGTGTATAACCTTTGACACAGTAACACTTCTCCTAGGCCCTTGCCCCAAAGAGATCAAAGAAAGAGGAAAAGGACTCACATGCACAAAATATTGATAGCAGCTTTTTTTAAGATAGTAAAGAATTGGAAACTGAGGAGGTGCCCATCAATTGGGGAATGTCTGAACAAGCTGTGGTACGTGAATGTAATGGAATACTACTGTGCTTTAAGAAATCACAAACGGACGGCTTAAGAGACAGTGGGGGAACACTTGGATGAACTAACGCAGAAAGAAGTCAGCAGAACCAGAACAATTCACCCAATGACAGCAATATTGTAAAGACAAACGGCTCTGAAGATTGAAGACCTCTCATCAACGCACTGACCGGCCAAAATTCTGAAGGATTCATGGTAAAGTAGGCTGTTCAGCTCCTTCCAGAGAAGCCATGGAGTCAGACTGAAGAGTGGGACTTTTTTTTTTTTTACACAGCCAATTTGGGGATTTGTTTTGCTTCATTATATGTGTTTGTTAACAGGTTTGTTTTTCTTTCTTTGTCTTTTTTTTCTTTTCCCTGTTTTTCAGGGAAGTGGATTTTCACTGATTAAAAAATATATATAATTTTAAAAGAACTTTACTATGCCCATGAAATTGATATGTGGTAGACTTCATTACCCTAACATTTACAGCATTTTACAGACAGAGAAACTGAGGCATCCAACTAGAATGCCACACAGTGAGTGTGAAGAATGAAACCATTAGACAGCCAGGTTTACGCTCATTTGACTAACAAATAATACTCTGTGAATATTTACAGACAATGAACTTTGCTAATTAACAGCATCCCTGTGTCCTGCATGGTGCGGGCCCTCACAACCTTATGCCGGAGAGCCTGCTGCTTGGTCTTCTAGCCTATCGCCCACTCTGTTGTCAGAGTGGTCTTCCTGAAGTCCAGCTCTGACCACATCATCCCCCTATTCACTAAATCCCAATGGTTCCCTATCACCTTCAAGATCAAATAGAAAATCCTTGGGCTTTTAAAGCCCTTCACATTCCTGGGCCTTTCCAACTTTTCAGTCTTCTCACACCATCCTCCTTCTATGTACACAGAGATTAAGTGACACGGCTAGTACGTATCTGAAACTGGATTTAAACTCAGGTCTTCTGGACTCCAGCCCCAGGGCTGCAGTGCTGCCTAGGTGCCCCAGTTTGCAGCTAGGTTGGGGGTGGGCTGGGAATACTCACAGCACTCCTGAGCGGCTCGGATGCACAGGTCTTCCACGGTATAGTCCCCACTGAGCAAGTGGAGGGGTTTCCTATCGGGCAGATAGAACACCACCTCCACCCCAGGCTCCAGCACATCCAGATTGACCTCATTATTCTTGTAGCTCCTCATTTTTGCACAAAACGCCATGGCATTGCAGTCCTCTTTGAAATTTAGATACTATTTGGGAAGAGAAGTGGACATTACATAAAGTTATAAGAGGCTCATAGCTCCAGAAAGACAAGCCAGAAGGAATCCGTGGAGCAAGCCTTGGGGTCCTCTCCCTGCCTCCCAAGTAAGAGTGAATTCCAACCAAAGGCATTTGTTCAGCATCTAATATGTGCTTAGGCCCCACTAGCCCTGAATCCTGAATCCTCTGACCGTGGGACCCTTCCCTCCCTGCTCCTCCTCAGTAAGTCCCGTGACCGGAGGCTGAGGCAGGCTCAGCTCTCCTACGCTGGCCTGGCTGCTGTTTGCTGCCCCTGAGAAGAAAAAACCCCCAAGGTACATTTGTCCCAGAAGCCCGGGGCCTGCCTTCCCCTTTGCTTTGGTTTCCTCTTGAGGTACTCTTTTGCTTCCAGACGGGGTCCCCAAGAAACAGCTAATGCCCATGGGAGAGCCCAGGCCAAGATGCTCAGTTCAGGGGGCTTCCCTCCACCACCAGGATTCATTTTTGCTGAGGCCGCTGGAAAAATCCCAGTAATGCCTTCAAAGAAGGTCCCTGAGAGGGTGAGGTGGGCACAAGTCAACTTTCCTCCTCCAAAAATATAATCAGATAAGAAAAAGCGCTTAAGCAAGGCTTTTCCTGACCTTTCTGCCAGTCTTTGGAGCTTTCTCTTTCTGGAAACTACTGGGCAACATGTTGTCTACGTGATGTATTGACTTTTCTGTGTTGAGTCTTTCCCCTCCCCTGTCCCTAGCATAGCGTAATATGGGCACCTACTGTGCACTTTATAATCTCAGACAGAGAGCTACTTGGAGAAGCTTCAGTGACTTGCCCAAGGTCACACAGCTATTAGGAGTCAGAGGCAGGATTTGAACCCAGGTCATCCAGACTCCAAGATCTACTCTCTTTTCTGCACCACTCTCATTTGAAGTATTACAACTTTACAGTTCTACAGTTGAAGAAACTGAGTCTTGGAGAAATGAATTGACTTGCCCAGGGTAATATGGCTTGGATATGTTAGAAGTGGGGTTGAATCCAGGTCTCCCAAACTCCAAGACTAGCTCTATCCACTGTACTACTCCAACTCCCCATAGCCCCATTTTACAGATGAAGAAACTGAGGAGAGAAAACTGAGGCTGACTTACCTTGGGCCACATAGCTAGTAAGTGTCAGAGGCCATATTTGAACTCTGGTTTTCCTGACTCCAGGCCCAATACTCTGTGCACTGGACCACTAGCTGACAGAAATCTGGACTTGGAGTTAGGAAGATCTGAATTTAAATCCTGCTCAAACACTTCCTAGCTGTGAGACTCTGGGCAGGTCATTTAACTTCTCTCTCAGCACCAATTTCCCCATCTGTAAAATGGGGCTAATAATGGCACCCATGTCACAGGGCTGATGTGAGGGTCAAATGAGAAGACATCTGAAAAGTGCTTTGCAAACCTTAAGGGACTACAGAAATATTACTAATATCATTATCATGATTATCCATATAGAAATAAGCAAATCAACATACCTGCATTTATTCGGCTGTGTGCTACCCTCCTCCTCAGACAGCGGAATGTGTTGTCTTTACCTTTTCTCAATCACTTCAAAAGCTGATCTGAGCAGAGAAAGAAAGAAAGAAATGAGCGCAAGGGTACCTCCCATCCGGATAAGAAAACAAGACATCTGATCCATAACTAAGAAAAAGTCACCAACAAAAGAGCATGTGGGCAGCAAGTAAAGAATTCTAAAAGGCTGGTGTGGCCTTTGAGGGGCCAAGAAGGTCCCTGGTCGAGCGTAGAGACAACGCAGCCATCATTGTCTTGTTTCATCTCCAAAATGGAGCCAGAGCTTTTGCGTCCTGGAGGCAAGGATCCTGAGCAGGTGAAGGATCCATCACCATTTGGTCAATAACATTTCTCTGGGTGGTCTGTAAACAGCTCCCCAGAAGACCCCTCCTCACTTCCTTGAGAATTCACGCCCCTGCCTCCAGATCACTCAGCTCTATTAACAGTGAAGTAAAACGCTTTTATCAGCTGTCCTACCCTAGGGCTATGAATCAATCAATCAATCAGTCAGACATTCATGAAATGCCTACTATGTGCCAGGCACTGGATATACAGAAAGAAGCAAAAGACCATCCCTGCTTTCAAGGAGCTTACAATCTAATGGAAGGAAAAGAAGGGAAGGGAAGATGGATCTGGGGAGTGTAGAATAAAACTTCTTTGCTTCAGCAATTCCATGTCAAGACCAGATTGACCTAGGGGGATTTAGAGATTCGGATATAAAGAAACTTTGAGTCATCTGTGTAGACATTCATTAAGAGCTCACTCCAGGAAAGGCACTGTGTTTGGGGCTGGAGATAAAAAGAGGAAAAAAGTGGCATAGACCCTGCCCTGAAGAAGATCAGGCCCCTAGTAAGGCTCTCATACGAGGCAGATGGGCTCAGCCCACAGAGCTAAGGTCCTTCAGACCAAGGAGCATGAGAAATTATGGGAGTATTTATAGCATTATCAAAAAAAAGAAAAATCTGGAAATAAAATGGTGCCCATTGACAAGGGTAGAATAATCACATTACAGAATATGAATAAATCCGGTACAACTAATACAGAGAAGCCTGGGAAAACTGATGCAAACTGATGCGAAGCCACGCAGAACCAGAACAACAATGTGTGATGATTACAATATTCCAGTAAGGCAGAGAAGGGAATAAGTCTTTATTAAGCGCCTACTATGTGCCGGGCACTGTGCTAAGCACTTTACAATCATTATCTCATTTGAGCTCACAACAACCCTAGGAGGAAGGTGCTGTTATTATTCCCATTTTACAGTTGAGGAAACTGAGGCAAACAGGGTTAAACGACTTGCCCAGAGTCACACAGCTAATGAGTGTCCGAGTCTAAATTTGAACTCAGGACTTCTTAACTCCAGGTCCAGTGCTCTGTCCACTGAAGGAACTGTGATTTCAGCAACACGGACTTCAGTTGTGAGAATGCTCTCCGCAGATGCCATTTGTAACTGCTTGTGACAGTGGATAAGTCCTCTCTTGGACACCTAGCTGTGGCATCATCTACAAAATGAGAGGGTTGGACCCGATGACCTCTGTGGTCCCTTCTAGCTCTCAATCTGTGATTTAGGAAGGTGCCAAGTCAATTAACCAGAGAAGTTCACTGACTTGCCCAGAGTCACTCATCTTATAAGGACTGGAGATTGGTTGGAGCCCAGGTCTTCCTGACGCTTAAGCCCAGTACTTCAGCCCCTCAGTTGGCTACATCGCAATGAAATGAATACAAACAATGCAAAAGCAAACAATGTAAAATCCAGCCAAAATCTAATTCCTAAAACCAATCTTGGCCTCAAAGGCTAGGAATGCACTGCTCCTCAGCCCTCACTTCTATTTGACCCAGATTCTACTGGCGACATCAACAGAACATGAGAAAGAAATGGGAAGAAGAAGACTAAGTAAAGAAGAGGTGGGGTGATCACCGGGTAAGATGACAACTCTCTTCAACTAAAAATTAGTTGAAACAATAACTTCAGCAAACTTGCAGGATGTAAAATAAATCCACACAAATCATCAGAATTTCTACATAATACCAATAATATCCAACAGGAAAAGACGGAAAGAAAAGCTCATTCAAAATAACCATACAATGTATAAAATACATTAAGTCTGCCTACCAAGATAAAAACTATACACATATAACTCCAAAGCATTGTTTCCAGAAATAAAGACAGACCTAAATAACAGGAAAAATATTAATTGTTCCCAAGTAGGGTGAGTCAATGAAATAAAATGACAATATTGCCTAAATTAGTTGACTTATTCAAGGTAATACCAAACTACCAAAAGATTATTTTACAAAACTAAAAAATAATGAAATTTACACGGACGCAAAAAAGGTCAAAAAAGCTCATAGGTAATAATGAAAAGTCGGAATGAAGGGAGCTTAGCAGCGTCTCCGACTATACCATGAGCAATAATTCTCTAAACGGTTAGGTTGCTGTTGTTTACTTGTTTTTGCCATGTCATACTCTTGGTGACCCCATTTGGGGTTTTCTTAGCAAAGATACCGGAGTGATTTGCCATTTCCTTCTCTTGCTCATTTTACAGATGAGGAAACTGAGGCAAACGAGGATAAGTGACTCGTTTAGAGTCACACAGCTAGTAAGTGTCTGAGGCCAGATATGAACTTAGGAATATGAGTCTTCTGTACTGGATAACAAATAGAGAGGTTGATCAGTATAATCGATTAGGTACTCAACTTATAGAAGTAGATATATTTAGTAGCCTAGTATTTAGTAAACACAAACGTCCCAGATAATGGAATAAAGACTCACTAATTGACAAAAACTCCCGGGAAAATCAGGCAGCCGTATGGAAGAAATTTAACCTACACCAAGATAAGCTCCAAGTCCATACATGACCTAAGTATATCATAAACAAAATTAGAAAAATCGGGAAAAAAATTACCAATCAGATCCGTGGATAGAAGGAAAATTTATGACCAAACAAGAGGTAGAGAGATTTACTGAAGATAGATCATTTGATTATATGAAACTCAAATTTTTCCACAAACAAATCCATTAAAGCTAAGATTGAAAGAGAAACAATTGGGGCAGCTAGGTGGCGCTGTGGACAGAGCACCGGCCCTGAAGTCAGGAGGACCTGAGTTCAAATGTGACCTCAGACCAAACACTTGATACTTACTAGCTGTGGGACCCTGGGCAAAGTCACTTAACCCCAATTGCCTTAAAAAAAAATAAAAAGATAGTGTGAAGGAGAAAACAAGCTTTTGGGGGCAGGTAGGTGGTGCAGTGGATAGAGCTCCGGCCTTGAAGTCAGGAGGACCTGAGTTCAAATGTGGTCTCAGACACACAACACGCAACATACTAGCTGTGTGACCTGTGGGCAAGTCACTTAACCCCAATTGCCTAGCAAAAAGCAAAAAAAAAAAAAGGAAACAATTAACTAGGGAAATTGCCATTGTGGCAAGGTCTCATGTCTAAGATATATAAAGAACTAATTCAAGCTTACAAGAAAAGGAGCCATTCCCCAATGGATAAATGACCTAAGGATATGAACAGGCAGTTCTCAAGGGAGGAAACTCAGGTTATCTATAGTCATGTGAAAACAATGGTCCAAATGACCACTAATTAAATGAGGTACGTACTAGAGTTATTAGAATCATCCCCATTTTATTTATTTTTCTGTGGATTTTTAAATTTTATCTTTATTTTGAGTTCCAAATTCTCTTCCTCCAACCCTCCACTACCCATTGAGAAGGCAAGAAATCCGATACTCATTATACATATGAAATCATGCAAAACATTTCCACATTAGCCATGAAGAATGAACAGTGTTGAAGACTCCTACAAATCTGTGAAGCATGAAAATCAGCAGAAGCAGGAGAACAGTTTATACAATAACAACAATGTAAAGACGAACAAGTTTGAAAGCTGTAAGAATGAGGACCATCCATGATTTCAGAGGACCGGTGATAACTGACGATGATGAAGAAACATGCTGATGGAGTTCATGGGCAGAACAAAACACACTTATTTTCACATTCCTTCAATGAGGTAATTTGTTTTGCTTTGTCTGTGCATATTTGTTACAAAGAATTTGTTTTTCTTTTCTCTTTCTTTCAATAGGGTGAGAAGGAGAGAAAATGGATTTCAGCTCATTTAAAAAAACAATTTTAAAAAATAGAAGGGGTGGCTACAGATGTGGACTGTTGCATTTACTTTCAGATGAGCTCACTGCATTATTAGTTTTACTCAATTGCTATACTTTGTTACATGAGAAGCAAAGGTAATCTTTGCTTATAATGTAAAAACAAAACATCAATAAAACTTAAAAAAAGAAATAATGGCTGACATTTCAAAGAAATTTAAGGTGGAGAGAGATCACTTTCAGGAAATGAAAGGGAGGGGGAGGGCTGGGAGAGGAGAGCTGATCCCTACCCACTGGACCATATATACCCCAGAGGAAATCACACAATCCAAGGAAAGGAAGGTGTGAAGGTGTGGCCCACCGCACACACTCCCACACCCTAAAATGGTTCAATAGTTTTGTTTACACTAAACAGCCCAAGGCAGATGGCAGGACTATCTAAATAAGAGACTGGAGGGGGTCCATAAGGAAATCACCAGCAATTACAGCAAAGGGGCTACAGGGCAGACGTGAGGGATCTATGTCATGGGGGCCTTACTCAGGTAATATCATTTAGCAAGCACCACTGCATACACACCACTCTATCAAGCATCTGTAAGGGGAAGAACTAAAGGAAGAGTTCCCCAAAAAAGCAGTGAAGACGATAGCAAAAAATAGTACAAAAATATCCCACATGGAAACGGAAAAGAAAAAAAAAGATCGCTACACACAACACAATAGTCCAAATCAGTTTGGTACAATAGACAGAGAATTCAACTGGCAGGCTGGACCTGAGGTCTAGTTTCTAATGAGCTGTGCTACTTGGGGCTAGTACCTTCCCCTCTCTGGTTCTCATTTCCCTCCTCTGTAAAATGAAGAAGTTGAACTAGATGAACGCTGTGGCCCCTTCCAACTCTAATATTTCATGGGTGGTCATGCTTTGTAGCTAGAGAAGAGATCTCCCCCTGGACATAACTTGGTGGAAGCGACTAAGAAGGAATAGAAGGAAGAAATTTCCTGAATAACTCCAGGCAAGGAAGGATTTCTTTAAGTATTAATGCTGTCCAAAAATAGACTCAGTACTTGCTGACAGATGGGAACTGGACCTAACATCTCATTGGGGTAGGTAACTTCAGGATGAGGAAATCCCTCCATCAATGCAAGTCAGCACCGACACTGAGAAGTTGAGTGACATACCTAGAGTCACAAAGCCAATGGAAGGACTTGAACCCAGCTCTTACAGATTCTAAGGCAAACTTTCCAGCCATTATGCCAGGCTGCCTCCAGTAATACTTGTTTAATCAAGAGACATTCAGACACAGACACCAAACATCACGATTGTATCTGGACAGCCCAGGGCTGAACATTTTAATAATCTTTTGACAAAACAAAAAATCAAATAAGGGTGGTACAAAGTTAAAAGATTAATAACGGTATACCAAGTCAGCAGAAAAATGAGGGTAAACAAAGGTAAGTCAGTGGGGCTCAGTGGCCAATATGGGGTAGGAATATTCTAGGGAAAGCGTAAGCTACTACAAACTGAGCTGGCATTTTCCCATAGTCCTACCTGGAGGCAACAAAACTCCCTCTGCCATTCCTCCATGGGCTTCACCAGGGGCTAGAGATAGCCCTGGGCTCTTGAAAGGACCCTAGCCAGCAGGTTCCCCCAAGCGAGTAAGGGCCAGCCCAGGAGGCTGTCACTGAAGGACAGCTAAGGGCTAAGAAGCTGGGCAAGTAGTGGGTAGAGTGTAGGACTAACGTTCAAATCTCAACTCAGATGCTTGCAAGCCGAGTGACTTGGAGCAAATCACTCCACCTCTCTGGCCCCCAGTTCTATCATCTGTACATTGAGGGTGTCCAGTAAGGTCCCTTCTATATCTGTAAGACCTATATGGACACTGAATCACTCCTGGGCCCAGGAAGTCATCATGATTTTACAGAAAGAGAAACTGAGGCCCAGAGGGGAGAACTGACTTACCTGGGGTCTCTCTAGATGCCATCTGAATCCTTTCCTTAATATTGTTGTTGTTAGTGCCAGAGAGCTGTGTTCAAATGTGGGCTTGAACCCTGTGAAGCAACAGACTTTTTTCCCCCTTCAAAATCATGGACTTCCCTTCCCCTTGACCCGGATTCAAGCCTTGATTCTGGGGCAGGAGAGCCCGTGACTTTGGCCAAATTACATCCTATTGTGTGAAAGTAAGATTATAATCCAAGCCCGATGCACCTGCAGGGAAGGGCAGGCAGGTGTGTGCCGGCAGTGAAGCCAGCAACAAGTGCCCCGCGCTCCAGGCTATCGTCATTCAATGGAGCATTAATGGAGAGGCCAAACAACCGAGTTTCTGTCCCTAGAAGACAGCCACGTTTCTCAAACCTTCTTTTCTCCCTGATGACACCTAGTACAGAGCTCTGCAGAGATCAGACACAGCTAAAGAGGGGATGATTAGACTGAATTTTGTTTCATAGAATGAGAAACTTAAATGAATCCTCAGGAAGTCATCTAGACTATGCTAAACCCTCCTTAAAGCATGAGTCCTGCTTGTCTGTACATAGCTGTTTGAATGCTGTCTCCCCACTACGTTGTGAGGGCCTCCTGGGCAGGATTGTCTTTTGCCTTTCTTTGTATCCCCAGCACTTAGCCTGGCATATAGTAGGTCATTAATAACGCTTATTGACTGACTGACTAGGTGCTTAATAAATGCTTATTGACTAACAGACTGAATAACTAACCACCACTACCCTCATTTCAACCTCTTGCCAACAGGAGTCAATGAGTAGAATTCTAAGCACTTCCTATGTGCCAGGAACTGTGCCAAGTTCTGGGGATGTAAAGACAAAAAGGTGCTAGTAATGAAACCGATGCTACCTTTGTTTCTGGAAAGTGACATCCATCTGTCACGTGGCTTCACTCATTATCTCTAGGACTCCCCAGATCAAATGCCTCCACAAAAGGCACCACTCTGTTAGAATGTCAGTCCCTTTTGGGCCAGAGCTATCTCCCGTTAGCATCTGTAAACCCAGAACTTAGCATAGTGGCTGGCACATAGTAAGGATTTTAAATGCTTTACCATTCATTGTCAGTCAGAAAGCCTTATGAGGTGAGGGACACAGGTGGGGATGTGCTAGTGCTTAGCTATGAATTTGCTGGAGTATGTATTTTGTTTCAAGATAAAATGTATCAACAAAACAGTGATACCACCACAAAATAAATAAATGGATGGATGATGCATGGACGGATAGAGGGACACACGGATGAATGGAGGGACAGGTGGCATACAGATGAATGGACAGATGGCTAGATGGATGGGTGAACGAAAGAAAACTAACAGCCTCACAAAAAGGAGAATTTCTGGTTCTTCTGCTCATGAACACACCCCCACCAAGTACATTTCGATCTTATTCCTAGATAGTGAAAATGGGAAGGATCAAAGGGGAGGACTTAGAATTGAAAGGTACCCTGGAGGTCATCTAATCCAAACCTCCATCTGGCCAGAGAGATGATGTAATTTGGCTGAAGTCACAGGGCTCTCATGCCCCAGAATCAAGGCTTGAATCCAGGTCAAGGGGAAGGAAGTCCATGATTTTGATGGGGGAAAAAAGTCTGTTGCTTCTAGGGTTCAAGCCTACATTTGAACACAGCTCTCTGGCACTAACAACAACAATATTAAGGAAAGGATTCAGATGGCATCTAGAGAGACCCCAGGTAAGTCAGCTCTCCCCTCTGGGCCTCAGTTTCTCTTTCTGTAAAATCGTGGGGTTGGACGGGATGACTTCAGCAGCCCCCTCCACCTTCAGATCCAAGCTCTTGTGCTCTGACCTGCTGAAGCCTCACCTACCTCGGCCCACGAGGCTTTGCTTTTCTGGATCTCTGGTCCCAAGCATCCGTCCACCGCAACACCCCAGCAGCTACCCTCATGCCAGTGCAAGCATCCTCCCCGTCCACGAGGGCTCCAACCAGCAGAACTGTCAGAATATAAATATCAAACCTGCTATTTTCTCCTGGCAGCAAGGCAGAATGATTGCTTTTCTATATGCCGCTCTGCTTTCCAATTATAGCCCAGATTCCGGGAAGGCCCCAGAACACGGACTGCAGATTCACTTACAATAAACTTCCAGGGACGATCAAACAATCAATGTCTGCTCAATCGCTCACCATTTATTGCCTCACGGGCCCAAGGAGCTCGCCTTCACTCAGAGAAATCGACTTCTCCAGATGAGGCTGAGCTTTGTAGCCACCAGAGTCAATACCATTTTCCTAAGAGCTCTGTGGTGTCTGGGACGCTCCCTTACCCTTTCTATTCCACCTGGAACAGACTGAGAGGGCTAGAGAAGAGGGGGCTTAGCAGGCCAGGAAGTCATGTCTCCCCTGATTCATGGAAGGCTGGAAGTGAAGGCTTGAGGGCAAAACAAGGTCCCCAAAATTCCTAAAATGAAATGATGGAATCGGCTGCCCCCTCCTCTTAACCTGTCCCTAATGTCTTCATTCTAGTGAGAACTAGTTGAGCTCCTTTGTATTCCCAGGACTTAGCACAGTGCCTGGCCTATGCAGTAAGCACTTAATAAATGCATATTGACTTGACTGGCACATAGAAGGTTCTTAATGAATGCATATTGTTAGAATCTAAACTCCTTGAGAACAAGATTGGTTTTGACTTTTCTGTGTATCCCAAGTGCTCAGCACAATCCTTGGCACACAGTAAGCAGGCAAGATATGTATGTTGACTCACTAACTTGTGGAGGTTGTAGGGGTAGATGTTCTCTGTGGTCCTTCCAGCGCTGAGATTCCATGATGGTTGGCAGATCCGAGTGAGTGACGACTGGGGGTAAAGGGAGGGATTCCGACCTTTGCATCTTTAAACTAATCATTCATTCATCCCACTTTTAGTGAATGCCTTCTATAGGCAAGATCCATCTAGGCAGCAGGGAACGAATGACTTGGAAGCTGGAGGATCTGGGTTCAAATCCTGCCTTTAGTTCTATTGCTTATGTGATCTTGGGAAATCACTCCATCTACCTGAGCCTCAGTTTCCTCATATGTGAAATGGGAGGAGGTAGACGAGATGGCCTTCCAGCTCTGGATCCATGGTGCCCTTAAATACTTGTAGACAGCCCTTATGTCTCCCCTGAGCCTTTTCTTCTCCACGTTCCTTCAAATGCTCCTCCTCTGGCACGGACATAGGGCCCATCTCCAGCCCGTTGGCCTCCTCTGCATGAGCAAACCTTTCTCTAGCCTTTCAATGTTCTGCCTAAAATGTAGCCCCCCTGCTCCAAACTGAACAGCGTTTCCCAGGTTTGATCGGACCGCAGAAGAGTAGAGCGACAGGGGACAAAGTGGGTACGGTGCTGGCGTCTGAGTCAGGAAGACCTGAACTCAAATCCCGCCTCAGACACTTACTAGAAAGTTATTTAACCTCTTTCAGCCTCAGTTTCTTTATCTGTAAAGTGAGAATAATAATAAGATCTACCTCCCAGGGTTGTGGTAGTGAGATAATATTTGTAAAGTATTTTGCAAACCTTTAAATCTATAAAAATTAGCTGTTATTATCACTCTTTTGGGTCAGCTAGGTGGGACAGTGGATAGAGTGCTGGGCCTGGAGTCAGGAAGACCCGAGTTCAAATCCAGCCTCAGTTACTTACTAGCTATGTGACCCTGGGCAAGTCACTTCACCCTGTTTGCCTCAGTTTTCTCACCTATCAAATGAGCTGGAGATGGAAATGGCAAATGACTGCAGTATCTCTGCCGAGAAAACCCCAAACGGGTCATGAAGAGTCAGACACAACTGAAAAACACTGAACAAGAAAACTGCTATCTGGCCCAGACCCAGGCACCAATAGTGTAGCTATAGCTCTTTAAGATTCACCAAGCACTTTACAAATGTTATCTCACTTGATCCTCACAACAACCCTATAAGGTAGGTTCTATTATTACCTCCATTTTACAGAGGAGGAACCGAGTTAAATAACACTTGCCTAGGGGCATACAGTTGTTGCCTGAGTTAAGATTTGAACTCAAGACTTCCTGACCAAGCTCTGCACTCCATCCATGACACCACCTAGCTGCCTAATCAGGTTATAAAGTCTGCAAGGACATAGGTGTGTCTAAACTATTCTCCTCAGCTCTTGTTGTCACCAGGAATCTCACAGAGCCCAGCTACTACAATTTATTCATGTAATTTTCTCTTCTTAAAATTAGGCAAGAGGCTGAACTATGGAGGACGGAAACTCGAGGGGAAATGCTGCCCATCCCCTTTGCTGCCATCTTTCCCATTTCCCTAGGACCAAAAGAGGCACCATTTTGGTTCACCAGTCACTGTGGCTGCACGCTGGCTCCCAGGCACCGCCTTTCATCCTTTTCACTGCTAGAGGAAAAGGTAGCTGCACTCTCCTTCATGAAGTCAGGCCAAGATTAAACAGGCACCAAAATGCTCCTAGGAGGGTGCTACTAGATAGTGTAGGATGGAAGGGACCTAGAAAGTCTAGGGACAATCACTTCCCCACTTTGATCCTCAGTTTCTTCATCTGTATCATTATTCCAACTCTAAAGAAATAACATGAAGTTTCCAAAGATGAAATTTGGGAGCAAAAGAGAAAAAAAATCAAGTCCATTTTCATATGAAAAATCTGTTAATAAAGAACATTCTTCTATTTTAATTTCATATTAAAGATTTCAGAGGGAAGGAAATCACTGGCTTGAACATTTTCCAAGGAGCCCCTGTTCTCTTGGTATGAAACACACCACACCACACCACGCACAAGACATGTGACCAGCCTCAATTTCCTTTTCTATGGTGTAGGGTTATTTTCTTGTGTGCTTATTTTTAGCAACAAGGAGACACCAGCAAATTCTATTTTTGAATATTCCGGGACAATGAGTGCACAGCCTCTGGGGACGTCTCTGGGAAAACCTGATTATGAAGAACCACAGGACACGTTTGGAAATGACCTTAGAGAGAACCCAGCTTAAGCCATTCATTTTTATAGATGAGGAAGCTGTACAAAAAGAAGCTACATGTGTTAAAGTGACCGAATTCCGAAGGTGGCCAGCCTTAGACTTTCACTCCCAATTCCCCCACCCTGATACCACCTCAATTCTGTGAAAACTTCCCTCCAGACTCAGGAAACTGCCTGATTAACAGATAGTCAATACAGTAAATGCTTACTATGGGCAATCAATGTACATGTATTCTTTAAGTACCTACTGTGTGCCATACAGGGCTAAGTATTACGGATACAGAAACACAAAAGAAATAGCCCCTGCCCTGAAGGAGTGTACGTGCTATTGAGGGTGATACTATGGGCACATATAAATATGCACAAAAATAATAAGAGGCTTGGGGGTGTGGCACTGAGGGGGATCAGGAAAGACCTCATGGAGGAGACAGTGCTTAAGCCGAGCTTTGAAGAAAACTGGGGATTCTAAGAGCAACCGATGCATAGGACAGGCCCTGGAATTATGGTTTCAATGGTAAAAGGAATTTTCAGATGAGAAAACTCCCACTACCAATGCAGGTGGCATCTGATCTTCAGTTCATGGTGGAAAGAGTCTTGCCTAGGGCACTGGGTAGTTAAGTGAAATGGCCAGGGTCACACAACCACTATGTGTCTGAGGTAAGACTTGAACCCAGATCTTGCAGACTACAAGTGTGGCTCTCTGTTCACCACCCCAGAATGCCCCCCATCCTATAATTTAAAAACCAGTTTAATGTGAGTTATTGAGCTACCAAGCATATGGGCTCAGTTGAGCACCTTGAATGCTTCCACTGAGAGGCAGCTTGGAGTAGCAGATTGAACACTGGCCTTGGAGTTGGGAAGATCTAAGTCCACAATCCCACCTCAGATGCTAACTAGCTTTGCTGTGTGAGCCTCAGTTTCCATGCGGTTGAAATACAATTGCAACACTCACCTCACAGGGTTACTGTGAGGATCAAGTAAAATTCTTGGAAAACCTTGAAAGTCTACATGCATGATCGTTATTCTTAATATTATCAAGCTCATGCCTACGCTGTGGCTGAAGGGCACACATTGGCTTTTACTTGTTTTTTGACAGGGACCATGACTGTGTCAATATCTGTAGCTCCAAGCACAGACATTCTCCAACCAAAGAACATTAGCACCTGCTCCAGGACTGTGAGATCTCCTCAGCTGCCTGGGGGCGCTGACCAGCTCAGGGTCACCCAGCCATTGGGTGGGTCAGAGAGGGACTCAAACCCAGGTCTTCCCAGCTGTGGGCTCAGTTCTCTTGACGTTGCACTTTGCGCCATCTCTCAAAAAAGATGAGTAAGTCAACATTTCAGTCTTCCACAGATAAACCCCATGACCCTGCAAGGGGGTAGTATTTCCCTTGCCAGAGTAACCTAGAGTGACGTATGTGGGGACGGATGAATCATTAACCGAAAAAGGAGCTGCCCAGGGAAGATTGCCCAATATCTCCATCCTAGCTCAGCCTCAGAAAGTGGCCACGGCTCCCAGAACGGTCTTGGGAATGACCTCATCTAATCCATGCACCAGCATTTCCAGGTTTCCACCACAAGGTGGCGGAATGGGTCACAGAGAGCGTGGGGGCTCTAAGCAAGGCTCTCACCCTGTTAACCTGTTGTTACCTAGTCTCCTAGGATCATATAGAGGTGTAAGGGTCCTTAAAGGGAGGGAGGGAGACAGAGAGGAAGGAAGGAAGGAAGGAAGGAAGGAAGGAAGGAAGGAAGGAAGGAAGGAAGAAAGGAAGGAAGGAAGGAAGGAGGAGGGAGGGGAAGACAGGGAAAGGAAGGATGGAGGAAGGGAAGGAAGGAAGGAAAGAAGGAAGGAAGGAAGGAAGGAAGGAGGGAAGGAAGGAAGTAGGAAAGAAGGAAGGAAGGAAGAAAAGAAGGAAGGAGGGAAGGAAGGAAG